>NC_028643.1:7115062-7150987 GCF_001406875.1 Solanum pennellii | reverse complement strand
TTCGGACACACTAAACTTAAGGAAAAAGTATTAATTATACCGTGAAACCACGGTATATCAACCGTATCTAGAGCCTCACATGTCCCTAAAAAGGTTAATAATAGGTTAATTAATTGCTTTATAGTTTACATAATTGATTTCAAGTAACTTGGAGGTCAAACATCTAAGAACGTTAAGACGTTCAAAAGTTGTTCTTTAGACGTGCTAGCGAGTCCTTGTATGTTTGCCTTATTTTATGTGTTGTTTGGAGTTGAAAGGCAGCGTAGTTGAACCTAGTATCCTAATAAGCATGTTAAGGGTCAAAGCGTCCAGGTCCGACCTCCCAAGGATCGCCCTAGGGGTCCACGAAGGGACCCCAAACTTTGGCCAAGCAGGCTGCCCAAGGCAGCAGAATTTGTGCCTTGGTGAAACACAGGCGCGCCTCACCCTTGTAGCACACTTCACTGCCCAAAATTAATTTCCAAGAACTTGCGGGAACAGCTCCGCGACGCGGACTTGTTCCTCGACGAAGATTCTAAAACTGAAAGTTGAGTTTGACATGTCTAAAAGTCCTAATAAATATGGGTTTTATGGTAACTTAGGGGGACGTTTATTAATTGATTTTTAGACCTATTTGACCCCTTTCCCAAGACAAAACCCCAACACCCATTAAGAAATCAAAATCCCCAAAATTCTCATCTTTTCTAAGTTCTCCTAAAACCTCCATTGAAGACCAAGCTAAAGAACAAACTATGGAGTTGGATTCTTGGATCTTTCTTTTCCAATCCTTCATGGGTCTTCCATCAATAAGGTATGGTGATCCTTCATCCCTATATAACCATTTATCTATGGATTCCTTTCAAAGGTTTTCAAAAGATGATTCTAAGTCAAAAATCCTATTTTTCAATCTAGCCATGGGTTCATTCTCAGATTTATTTCAAACGCATTCTAATAATGAATATATGTTTAGTTACTGATTTTATGATAATTTTTTATCCAATTTTATGAAGAACTGATGATCCTCCTAATTTCTCAAATTGGCCTATAATGTGGCTCTTGTAATTTTGATTTCATGCTTATAGAATTGTGATTAGATTGTATTGAATTGCTTATTTCTATTACTAACTATATCAATTGAATATGAATTATGGGGGAATGATCAAAGAAGATCATTAACTTGGAGGTTTGGTAAGTTGACCAATTTCTTCTATTTCTCCTAGATTGTACATTGAATTGTGTTGATTGGTGTGGTCCACTTATGGTGGCGGTGTTTATATTCTTGTACATGTTTATGTATTATGATCATGGCCTTGAAGGCATTAGATGCGAGATGACTAAATATAATGATTTTCATACTTAGGAAGTTGAAGGATTTACCTTGATTCTAATATCACGTTTTAAGTAAATTGATGTTATCTGACGTATATGAGTAGCCTCCCACACTAGTTGCATGATTTAGGTGTGTGGATGATTTATGTATATATGTGATGATCATGTTAGGGTTAGGTATGGTCTAAGATGGCTAATGTTGATGAACACTCTTATAGCATGGCCCCGACCCATATGAACCCTATATGAATGTGTGATCAAAGTATGCTAGCAGTCTTCTATTCTAATGATTGAGTATGTTCTTGTCTCCTATGATGTAATGTGAATGTTTGTAGTTTATGGTCCTTAATACTACATATGTGTGTATGACTTCAGACTTGAGGAACGTTGTACATGTGTTGTGATCTTTAGAGTGTGGCTTCCTCAATACTATGTGATAGTCATTATGTGATCATGTTCACCAATAAAACACACACAATTTATGCATATTTATGAGTAGGATAGATTCATGATGACTAAGGAAAGTATAGTTCCCCTATGCATCATTACCTATTTCTATGCATGTAAAGTATATGATTTATGAAGTTATGAACATATGTGCCTAAAGGTGTTTATGTGAAGGTAGATCTCACATATATGTGTACACACACACATGCGTGTATGAATATGATATGATTATGTGAAAGAAAATTCTCACATAAGGTAGGTTCTATGATGAATGTAGCATTCTCACCCTAGGTACCTTAGATCAATATAATATATGAGGGAGTAAGTCCCTAAGACCTATTCTTTATGAAATAATGGTTTCTAAAGGCTTAATGATATTTAAAAAGGGATTTATTGCTTAGCACCAAGTGAACATGAAAAATGAGAGTGAGAGCTTCACGTTAGTAAGTCCGGCCTCCCACATGGGTTTCTTCACGACTTGTAGTGTGGGTTCCCAATATATGTGTTGTCTCATGAGATAGAAACCTTCACGCTTAGTTAGTCAAGGTTTCTAGAATCAATCTCCTTGTTCCATAAATATGTGCCCACATAGGACTCTTTCTTAGTGGACCCACCTAGAATAGCTATGTACGTATGGTTGCACCTTCGGCAAGTGTTAACCCTCTCTTTTCTGTGTGGGAGTAGAACACCCGACCGATTCCATTTAGCTCACATGGTCTATGTTTGTTATGTATATGTCTCCCAAAGGTTAATAAAATAATTAAGATAATAATATGAAATCTAATCTAAATTCCTTGAGAAGTGTACTTGGTATAGGAGGAGTATGGACCGTACCTATACATTGCGCTAGAGACTTCAAGAAAGGATAGGATTGGAGACCTTTATGAAGTAAATACTTATGTTATATATGACTTGTATAAATGCATGTTAAGTGACCTTGTTATGTTAATATATGAATTATGACTATGCGTGTGAGTTACTCTTATGACTTCGAAATGAGTTTACTTAGTATATGTGGGGTTATGGGACTCCATGTGTACATTGCACAAGTAACATTGTGAAGGGGTTATGAGGGTAGTTTACCTATGATATGAACTAAGTTATTTATGACTAAGGTTGTAGTAACGTAAAGAGTCCTTATATGTTGGTATGAAGTATGTGGCCTTATTTCTAGTTGTAAATGAATATGTTATGACTTGATAGATTAAGTTATGACTTGTTGAATATGTTATGCCTAGTCTAGGGTGACTTCTTAGGTACACTTGGTGGAAGTAGCATTATGGGATGCTACCTACATATAGCACTAGTGTGACTTAGGAGTTGCCTTAGGTGATGGTCCTTATGTGAAGTTGATGTCTTTGATGTGCTTATGACTTGTGAGTATATGTGGTTCTGTTTATGAAACATATTATGAAAGACTATTCTAAGGTGACCTCAAAGTGAGACATTGTACTTACACTTGAGGGTTACTTAAGGAAAGAAGTAAGATAGAAAGAGAGGTAATGTATGATATGTATTGAATATGTTTTAAAGTATGATAAATGACGTTATGTTCTATTATGAGTAGTATCCATGTCTATATCATGTATGTGAACTATCTTGAGCTTATATGTGCATATGTTCATTAAGTTTACTTAAAAGACATGTTGCATGATTTCAAATGAAATGTCCTCTTTAAATGCATGTTTTTGCATAGTTGTCATAATTAGTGCATTCTTGTACTAATATCATTCTTCTTCATCTTTTTACACAAGTGTAGTTGGTGATGGCTAGAAGATGTCTCCTAAGTGAAGAGCTTGGATATATCTCCCAAGTTGAAGTAAAGGGACCCTTATGATTTAAGGATTTCCTATGTCAAGATATTTCTTCAAATTGACGTAATAGCTTAGACTTATATTTATGTTGTTAAGGGTTGTGTCCCTATTTTACTCTATTGATGTTGAGTCTAAGATGGCACAAGACACTTAGAGTCTAATTATGTATTATGATATATATATATATATATATATNACGATTATGCAATGAAAGATATCTAAGGGCTTGTCTTCGACCTCCGAGAGGTTGACGACACCGTGTTAAGATTCAAGAATATCATAACTTCTTGGGTATACCCTCGGGTCGTAACAGTTCAATTACAAATCAACAAAGAAAATGCAACAACGCAAACAACAAAAAACCAAACTGAATCATAGAAACACTAAACATAAGAACTAGGGAACTGATAGGCAGTAGAAGGGAGATGAGAAGCTTAGACTCACAATGGGGATGAGAAACGTAGATTCTGTCTTTCCCATAATTCATGATCCCCTCTCATGATGATATCATGTTCTATTTAACAATACCCTCAATATAGATGCAAATTATCCTTTGTGAAGGCCTGTCCATAATGCTTGTATTGGGCCTACTTGTCCCAATACCTATCCCTGTGATATACTTGTTAGTATAGTTATTGGGATGGGGCTGATTCATAACAATAGCATTGTTCCTCATTATTTACTTGATATCATGTATGTATTGTAATATTTAGGAACATAATCATATTTTATCAAAATTCATTTGGATACGGTAGTCTTATCAAAGGTTCGTAAAAATCATCAAGTGCGCATTGTTAGTGAAGTTCTTTCTTTTTGAAAAAATAAAAGAGGCAACCATAATTATTTTGCTTCTGTTTTTTTTTTTTTTTTGTTATTGATTTAATAAATAATTAAGAATTCTTCTCTTCTATGTTTGTTTTGTGGTTGGGTGGGGCGGGGAAGGAATTTTTTTTAATAAAGAATTTTAAAAATATGATTTTTGAACAAGGAAATAAAATTTTTTTGATAATAAGGATAACCAAATTCGAAGAGAGTTTCTTAAGTATCGCATCAAAGTGAGAATCAAATTAGCATGGTATCTCCCTTAGAAATCATCATTGCCTAATTAGTTCTAACCATCTAAATATCATGAGGCTATCCCTTAAAAATCGTAAGCCTAACTTAGATCTATCACCTGATGACTACTCTGCTATTTTATTCAACACATATACTTGGTCTTTACTAACTCAATATTGCATCATCATAAACTCCCTTTTAGTGAAAGTATACTCTAACTCATCCTGACTTGTAACAATTACTCTACCTTCTATCATGAAATTTATACAAACTCACTACTTCTTAGTTTACCCATAAGGAAAAACTCCTCAGTAATAACTAGTGGGTGCATGACTGCAACAACATAATTCGTCTCATATCACTATCTTCCTTTCTTAGATAACTGTACCTATGCATGCATTCTTTTAACTCTCGGCACTTTTACTACTAGGACTGATGACATTATAAGTGATACCATCTTTTCGAGTGAAAATATTGTCCAAGCTCAACACACTTCGTCATAAGCATCTCAATCGAAACAAGGTTTAGAGAAGAGAGGTTGGAACTACATCTACTTTTAGATTGTACGCACAATTCATATGAATAAGAGTACATTCTTTTGAATGTCAACATAAGCTCACTCACAGGTTTCTCTCATGCCCCTCTATAATCTTATGACTTTCTAGAGACTTCTGCTGACAATAACTCGTCGATAAGGATTTGGGATTTGATTTTCAACTACCTTGAGTATGACGGTACTTGAATGGATTTGAGAAACACACGAGTTTGAATAAGTTTCTTATGACGTGGTTCTATTTCACGATTTAGAGTATGAAAGAAGAGAAATTTTTAGAGAAATTTTTCTTAAATGTGTGTAGTCCCTCATTTATATAAGTAGGACCCTCACAACTATAAGTAAGATCCTACTGACACGACTTCATATCCACCCTAGGGTACTTTAACTCTATGCTCAGATACCAACATTGTCACACTCCGAGCCTACATCCTGGACGTGGACGATACTCGACAACCATTTTTGGTCCCCAAGCAAACCTTTGGCTTGGATGACTACATAGCGGAAAACTCACTCAAGCAATAATACTTAAAATAGAATTTTTAAAATTTAAACTCAAATTAAATATTCAACTCATTTGTCTCTAAAATACTCAATAATATAAGTGTAATAGTTTGCAAAAAAAAAGAAAGCAAGGAAAAGTAGTATTGAAAGACTCGTCAACTTTATCTATGTATGAAGTCTCTAATGTCTAAGATAGGTTTCGGGATAAGACCCATGAAACCTCTAAACAACTAAATTAAAAGTAAATTTGAAGTCCTCGGAATACAATGAGGTTCACTAAAAGCTAACTGGAGAGCAGAGTAATCTCAACAAAGCACATGTGATGATCCTGAACACTTTTATCTGCATCATAAAAGGATATAGGTCAAATGACATCAGTACATTTGAATGTATGAGTATGTAATATAACTAAAAAAATAAATGTAGAAAAGGGCTGCAATAGACATTACATAAACTCAACTAATGTAATGAACTAAAGGAATGAAATTATTTGAGCTTTACAAAAATATTTACTTATCTCTAACACTCAACATAATAAGTAATATCAAAATTACTCTTTAACTCTATTGGGATATTCTCTAACTGACAACCATCACAATAATACTGTTATTCTTATTGTAACTTGTATTTATAAGGTTAATAAACAGAAACAGAAATAAGATGAAGCAGAAAATACATAAAATACAAGAAGTAATCCGAGTCCACAGAAACTACTGTGTGTCCTTAAGAAATTTAATCCCCTCATTGTACCCAAGGTTACGGATTAATTTCTCCCAAGATAAAACGGATTAAACTTGTTAAAGAAATAGCGGTACCTCAAATTTCTTTAACATTAGCGAACTTCAGAACAGCAACAAGGCACACAGACTCAATCGATCGACACTTTGATTTTATTTGAGAGAAAAATAAATGCAGAGAAGGAAATTTTTTCAGTATATGAAAAATCGAAAATTGACTTCCTTTTATAGCCATTTTCAGCAAGAAATGTGTCTATTCAGTGAAATCTGTTCAGATCCGTTTTATCCAGAAAGTTGTGCCTTTTGGAAAAAATAACAACTTTTTGGAAAATTGTGTCTGTTGGGAAAATAACTAATTTTTGGAAAGTAACGACTTTTTGGAAAGTAACGACTTTTCGGAAAGAGTAACAACTTTTCGGAATGTTACCGTTACCCGCAAATTTATAAGAGATGATATTAACAGGATTTATTTGATTTAACAAAAACTGATTAAATAAATTTTGTCCGAAAAAATTATCAATCAATCACATCATTTGCCAAATCCAAATCCAAATCAAATCCAAAGCCGAGGCCGAGCGAGCGACGACGACGACGGCGCGAGGTGGCATCTTCTTCTTAGCTCTTTAAGAAGTAATGGAAGTGTTTCCTTATATAAGGACAACAATTTCCCTTTATTTTGCCGATATGGGAGAAATGACGTTTCATTTGCACTTTGCAAATGACTTTTCATTTTCCCTCCAAAGTAGTTCCCTCAGTTTTCATATTCTCTCTTTTTTTTTCCCATTCACACTTGCTAAACCCCAACAAATACAACACCTTGTCCACGTTGCCAGAACTATCCTATATGGGATATAGGACACCTCAACTAAGTGGATCCACTAAGCTCTTCCAAAGGAAATAAGGATTTATCTAAAAAAGTATGATCTTGCACCCATGTTGGCAAAACATAGTTTTTGGGGGATATGAGTTGTTTAAGCTCTCCCTCATATTGGTATTTAATACTACTCCAAATAATATATACCCTTTCTCAAATGTATAAAAACATTTCTCTTTCTCTAGTTTGAAATAATTTCTCAAGCTAACAATTTAAAAGAGTTAACTGCTTTGAAATATCTCTGCAGCTCATTGCGCATTTAGAAAACAATGTTCTCTTTCTTAAAAGTAAAAATACTTTCTCTTTGTTGAGATATACTAAGAAAAAAACCCACTTTAAGAGGTAATTTCTTTGTACTTAATTTTTCTAAAAACTCTTTTAACTTTTCTAAAAAAAAAGAGTCTACTCTTTCTTCATATAAAAAAACATCTTGGAAGTACTTAGTTCTCTTATATTTTTTCTTAAACTCCTCATTACTTCCTCAAAATTCAGTTTAAACACTAATATTTTGTTTAAAATATTCTCAATGAGAATTCAATGAATACTCAAGAATAAGGTTCATCCTGAAATTAGACATGAACGAATCAACCAAAGGATCTCAATAACAATATAGAAAATTCAATACTCAGATTTCAAGAACTCATAACTCAGTGACATTCCTCATCTCAAGAATACTCAAATCATAGAGTTCATGCTGAAATATAGACATGATCCAACCAACTCAAGAATCACAATGCATAACATATAGGAATTTAATAATTAGGAATAATATTTCCAAAAGAATCAGGAACTCAAGAACTCAAAATCAACTAATCTCTAGAAACTCAAATCTAAGGATAGAATCCCAGATTACCCTTTTATTGATTTGAAAGTAAATGTATAGAATGTAGAAGAACTAGTCTAACACTATGTTTGCAAGAACGAGGTTTTTTGGCAAAATCGACGGAACTCGAAGAACACGTGAGCCCTAATTTTTCTTCTCTTGGAACCTTGTTTTAATATCTTGATGTGTTAATTAACGTAAAAGAATTGATTAACACTTTTAAGCCCTTAATTAGGTGTGAAACACCGTGGTTTAGGCTTATAATAACGGTTAAAATGTTGTAGTTTAAATACCAAATGTATAGGAGAAAGACCAAAATTACCCCAACTTTTAAATTTTACAAGATACCTTAAAAGGGAGGTTTCACAGACCGTTAAGGCATCCTGATCCGTGAAAATTCACGNGAAGAACTAGTCTAACACTATGTTTGCAAGAACGAGGTTTTTTGGCAAAATCGACGGAACTAGAAGAACACGTGAACCTAGTTTTTCTTCTCTTGGAACCTTGTTTTAATATCTTGAAGTGTTAATTAACGTAAAATAATTGATTAACACTTTTAAGCCCTTAATTAGGTGTAAAACACCGTGGTTTAGGCTTAGAATAAGGGTTAAATTGTTGTAGTTTAAATACCAAATGTATAGGAGAAAGACCAAAATTACCCCAACTTTTAAATTTTACAAGATACCTTAAAAGGGAGGTTTCACAGACCGTTAAGGAATCCTGGTCCGTGAAAATTCACGGGCCGTATAGATGGCCGTTAAACTTCATTTGGCCGACAATGCTTCTCTAAGACAGACATAAATTTTTATTTGAAACTTAAAATGAGGAAAATTTGATGGTTTTTGAAGGATTTCAAAGACCTTTATATTAATAAGTCATGGACCACCTAATTCATTGTGTGATGATTGATATGATTGTTTGAAGTTGACCCAAAATATAAAAATTGATGGGTGACTTGTATGGACCCCCAAAAGGACCGTACAAGCCACCACGGGCCGCCTAGGGTCCCGTCCAGGTGACCCCCTCCTTGTCAGCCTTTGACAGTTGGTCGCATTGCCCTAAGCGAGTCCTGGTCCCCTAAACGGTCCGTATAAGGAGTCGTGAAGGGCCCATGGTCCATTTTGGGTTCGTGGAGTTTTCAGTTAACCCTCTTTAGCCTTTCCCAATGTTTGAAGTGCTACATGAACGATTATAATTTTAAGAGTAGAGTTATGGGGTGTTATAGAATGATTCGAGTCTGATCTTCAAAAAATTTGATGTATTACAGTCACATCAGGTTATAATTGATACCTAAATTGATTCAACTAATTGTCAATTTTGTTTTGGAAATTCAATTTTCTATTTTTTTGGGTCGATGGCCCATTTTTCCAAAAGGATAAATCGATAATATTTTTAAATTGAAGCCTTTATTTCCTCTTTTAATTAGAAACTAACCCCACTACATCCCTAATCATCCAATTTCCTTTTAGATATCTACAAATAACTTCCCACTTCTTCATTTCTTCCCAATTCTATCTGAAATTGCTATCAATCATTAACTCTAGTAATTTTTGGTTTTATTATGTTAAACTTTCATCATTTACATGGATAATCGTCCTCTTCATCGAAGATGAGGAAAAATAAGTCTAGTGTGATTATATTTTAAGCTACGAAGTGCACATATGATTCAGTGTCTACTTTAATTATGGTGAAGCATATAACCAAAAATTTGCATTGAAATATAGTGAGGGTATTGTTCTCTTTTGCATACACATAGACACTCAAATGCAAATCTTTCTTAAAATTTGAATTTGAATTTGAATTTGAATTTGAATTTCTGTATGATTACTCGTTTGTTGAAGTCAAATGATCGAATTTCATCAAAGCCTACGAGGATGAATGTATACACTAATACCCTTAATAAAATAAAGTTTTTGTTTCAATTTGATTCAGTTTATAGAGAATACCCAAAAATCCTTGAACTTCGAAACATGAATAATTTGGGGGTTTTAGGAGTATGCATTGGGTTCTAGTGTTTTAAAAAATAAGTCAAAATATTTTTTTCCAGTTAAACGAATACTCCTATTTACTAGATATAATATAACAATAACTCATTACAAACAGAGATGGCCACGTTAATACTTGGCTTAAAGAACTACAAATCAAATTACATTACGACCTTTTGAGCCTAGAAAAAGTAATTCATTCTTTGTCTACTTTTGAAATTCTTAACAAAAATAATATGGGGTCTATTAATTAGGAATCCAGAGAAGGCGGTAAGGGGAATTGAGGAGTCCTTAATTAGGTAACCCTGCATTAGTTAGATTTATAGGCTTACCGAGTGGGTCTATCATGTTTTATTTGTTGTCCTTTTTAGTGTTGACACTCAATTTAATCCCTATGCTATTTAATTAATTTTTCAAGCTTGTTGAATTTCAAACAATATGAAGTAATTATTTTGAAAAAAAAAAATACTTTAGTTTTATGGCGATTTTCCTTTTTTTTCCTATAAAATATATTTCTATGTACTTGAAATATATTGATTTATATAGTTTACAATAAATATTTAGAAAACCATTTACTAAAATGGTGCTTTAACTAAGTTAGCATTTTTTATTTAAATAAAAAACTAATAATAATTAAAACCTTATGTCAAGATGATTGTTTTACGTTGTCTGAATTAAGAGGCTTAATAATTAATTGAAAGCATAATTCATTTATTTTTAATTTTTTATCATCTTATCATTTTCAAGACCAAGGATCTTTTTTCCTTTGAAATCGAATTGGGCCTTAGCTTTTCAATGCAAACAAAAGAAACCCAAATTCTTGGCCCCATTCACAAGACCCGGCCCAAATAACCCCTTCACTACTCTATTCTCAATTTCCCTAATCCAACAATAACACATGCGCAGCCTCAATAACGTTAACCCAGAACAAGAACGAAACCAGAAACTCCAGCAGTACGTGACTCGTCCAAAACAGCCACGCAGTGCGCCCATCGAATTGAGTCTCGCGCGTGTCTCTCTCCCTCGACCTGATCCTCTCAAAAGTTGGAGGACAAGGCCAGGTGTCTCCATCTCCGTACAAGCTCGTCCTTGGCTCAAAATCGAACGAATCTCCCCTCTTTTCTGTTTGAAAATGGTACGAATTCGTAAACCCTCCACTCACCCACCCTTATTCTTTGAGATTTTTGAATTTGGGATTCTCCCACATCGTTTCTAACAAGAAATTCCCCGAAATCTCTCTTATATAAATCCCTTTCTTTTCACTTTTCAGAGGAGGATTTTCGGAGACCAAATAGTAACCAAAAAGTTTTGGGAATTCTTGGTTCCATAGTTCAGCACAAGGTAATCACGTATCTTTTCCTTCTTGCTAGTTTAATTTAATTTTTGTATGAAGCGTTTGCGTCTGCATTTTTTTTAGTTCTTTTGTTGGATTCTTGTCTTCATAATATGATTGTTAGTTTAGCGTTTTCAATATATTAGATTGGCTGTGTTTGATTATATCCATAAAAATTTGTAGGTTTTCTTCAACTCTATTGGAAAATTAGAGTACCCCTTTTGTTTGATTGTCAATATGTATAGTAATTTGAAATTAGAATACCCCTTTTGTTTGATTGTCAATATTTACAATAAGTTGTGGATGATTAATGATCAAGTTTGTCACTTTCATCTCAGAACACTGTAGCTTTAAAAAAAATAATCCTTTCAATTCATGGTCTTGCCTCTTTCACTTCCCACGTAATTTTATGCCTCTGATGGCCTTATGCTATCTCGTTATTTGTGAAATTTGTGCTCTGTGATTTTCATTAATATTACGATTTAGAATTTGATTTGAGATGATTAGCTTTTCATAGTTGTATTGCTTCTATGGTTGTTGTTTAAATTATGGTTGGACTGGTATCATAGGTATCATCTCTAGTTCACTCTCCTGTTACATGAGTCTGGTCCATAAAAATGAAAAATAAAATTGTTTCCTTACAAAGTTGTTTTGAGAAGCATGCTTGCGTATTTTAAATCATGTTTCTGCTTTGTTTCATCATTCGTTTCAGAAGATATTGTCGGCTATTCATCCTGCTTGCTTAAGTGATAGTTCTGACCAGTTTATTCTGCTTACATTTAAGTGTTAGATGGGTGTAAATGGAGCTTGTAGCAGCTTGTTCGGACTGGTATACTTACTGTTTGAATTAGTTTTCTGGTTGTTTCATTGTTTGTTCAAATTATGATCAGTTGGCGACTGCAAGGGTGCAAAACTCTCTGTTCAATAACCTTTGTGTCTCTTCCGTGTAACTGTTTAAGTTAGAGTATGACATTCATAATTATTTCCATTGCATTTCGTTACTTGCTCAAATTTCGTAGCAACACCATGTAGTTAGGATCACTATGGTTAAGTTTCTTTATTATTTTAAGCAATCATATTTTATTACTTCAAAAATATTGTTCACTGTGTTTTAGATTTTTAACATGATGATAACTAGATCGTTAATATCACTTGATATTATTCATATTGAGGTTCTTATTTTACTCTTTTCTATTCCTCCTTTTGCATGAACACACTCTCTGTGAATGAGTCCAATGGACTCCCCTCTCTTGCATTTTAATATTCTTGAGTCAAGATGATTGTTTTACGTTGTCTGAATTAAAAGGATTGATAATTAATTCAAAGCATAATTCGTTTCGTTTTAATTTTTTATCATCTTATCATTTTCAAGACCAAAGGTCTTTTCTTCCTTTGAGATCAAATTGGGCCTTAGCTTTTCAATGCAAACAAAAGAAAACTCAAATTCTTGGCCAAATTCACAAGACCCGGCCCAAATAACCCCTTTCGCTACTCTATTTTCAATTTCCCTCATCCAATAATAACACACGCGCAGCCTCAACAAAGTCAACCCAGAACAAGAACGAAACCAGAAACTCCAGCAGTACGCGACTCGTCCAAAACAGCCACGCAGTGCACCCATCGAATTGAGTCTCGCGCGTGTCTCTTTCCCTCGACCTGATCAAAAGTTTGAGGACAAAGCCAGGTGTCTCCATCTCCTTTCAAGCTCGTCCTTGGCTAAAAATCGGATGACTCTCCCCTCTTTTCTGTTTGAAAATGGTAAGAATTCGTACAACCTCCAGCTCACCCACCCTTATTCTTTGAGATTTTTGAATTTGGAATTCTCCCACATCGTTTCTAACAAGAAATTCCCCCAAATCTCTTATATAAATCCCTTTCTTTTCACTGTTAAGAGGAAGATTTTCGGAGACCAAAGAGTACCCAAAAAGTTTTGGGAATTCTTGGTTCCATAGTTCAAATTTTAAAACATTTTGTGGCTTTTCGACTTAAAGAGGTGGAATCGTTTTCAAACTCGTTATCCCGATTTGCTGCTCAGCACATGGTAATCACGTATCTTTTCTTTCTTGCTAGGTTAATTTAATAGTGTCTGCTTAGATTTTGCATTATGAAGTGTTTTCGTCTGCATTTTTTTAGTTATCTTGTTGTCTTCTTGTCTTCATAATATGATTGGTAGTTTAGCGGTTTCAATATATTAGATTGGCTGTGTTTGACTATATCCATAGAATTTGCAGGTTTTCTTCAACTCTATTGGAAAATTAGAATACCCCTTTTGTTTGATTGTCAATAATTACAGTAAGTTTGTCACTTTAATCTCAGAACATGGTCTGTAGCTTTAAAAAAAAATCCTTTCATTTCATGGTCTCGCCTCTTTCACTTCCCACGTCATTTTATCCCTCTGATGGCATTATGCCATCTCCTTATTTGTGCTCTGTGACTTTCATTAATATTACGATTCAAAATTTTGTTTGAGATGATTAGCTTTTCGTAGTTGTGTTGCTTCTATTGTTGTTTAAATTATTGTTGGACTGGTATCATAGGGATTAACTCTATTTCAATCTCCTGTTACATGAGTCAGGTCCATAAAAATGAAAAATAAAATTTTTTCCTTACAAAGTTGTTTTGAGAAGCATGCTTGGGTATTTTAAATCATGTTTGTGCTTTCTTTCAGCATTTGTTTCATAAGATATTGTCGGCTATTCATCCTGCTTGCTTAAGTGATAGTTCTGACCAGTTTATTGTGCTTACATTTAAGTGTTAGATGGGTGTTATACTTACTGTTTGAATTAGTTTTCTGGTTGTTTCATTGTTTGTTCAAATTATGATCAGTTGGCGACTGCAAGGGTGCAAAACTCTCTATTCAATAACCTTTGTGCCTCTTCCGTGTTACTGTTTAAGCTAGAGTATGACATAAATAATTATTTTCATTGCACTTCGTTACTTGCTCAAATTTCGTAGCAACACCATGTAGTTAGGATCACTATGGTTAAGTTTCTTTATTAGTTTTAAGCAATCATATTTTATTACTTTAAATATATTGTTCACTGTGTTTTAGATTTTTAATATGATGATAACTGGATCGTTAATTTGACTTGATATTATTCATATTGAGGTTCTTATTTTACTCTTTTCTTTTCCTCCTTATGCATGAACACACTCTCCGTGAATGAGTCCAACGGACTCCCCTCTCTTGCATTTTCACATTCTTGAGTCAACCTTCTTCGGAGTCGTGAAAGGGAGCTAATATGATTGGGTTAGACACCCAAAAATACAGCAGCAGCAATAGCCTAAATGGCTAAAAGAATAGCATTTTATCGTACTCGAAAAGTCCAAAAATTGCACTAATTGAGGACGACTTACGATAACCTCAAATGGCTAAAAATGAGTAGCAAATTTGGGTTGAAATGGCTAATTAATGATGCAGTAGCAGCAGCCTTAGAAAGGCTAAAAAAATTTTAAAAAAGTTTTGGACTTTCAAAAGTCCAAGCTAAACGGCAGCGGCATCAACCTGAAGGGCTGGGACTTGGGGGTTGAAATAAAATTTCAGCAGCCCCCTCATTTTCTTATTCTCTTATTTGCCTTCTTATTAGTATATTTTCTTTATTATATTTGATTGTGAAAAACTAACAACTTTAAAATTCTCTTCTTGACTTAGATAAAATCCCCACTGAGCTCCTTGAGTTTAGTTTATCAAATATTTCTTTTGTATCTTACAATTGGTGGCATTTCTAATTTTCATTTATTCTTGAAACCCTTTTTAAGTTTGATAATTTAAGTTTGTAGAATGACTTGAGAACATTTTTTGTTCTTCCATAGTTGTTAAAAAACATTGAATCCATGTTTTGAGTTTGAATTAACAATTTAATTCAAATTTTTTAGCGGTCTGAAATTGTTAAGTTTCTTTTAAAAAATGTATAAAAAAATAAATTGTCTAATAATTAAACTTAAGACTTTGTATTAATGACTTATGATTTATATATCCTTCCATAGTTGTTAAGCAAAGATCCTTAATCCATGTTTAGGAGTTTTGAATTATTCATATTGGTTCAAAACATGAACATGGATAAAAGTTTTAAGTTAGGCAATTTGAGCTTCAAGACTAACTTGAGAATTATTCGATATTCTTTCATAATTAGTATTTAGCTTTCAAATCCACGATTAAGTTATTGTGTTTATTTTTCAACTCTAAAATTTTACCGCGGATAAAATGTTAAGTTAAAATTATTATTTTAGAGTATAGCATTTGACTTATTTTATACTTGGAAAAAGATGAGTGTACAAGTGTCAAAAGAATTTAGTTATTTTAAAACAAGAGTTTTTACAAGTAATCTATGTTTTCTTTATAAAATTAGCCAAACTTTCAAATCCGTCGGTAAACCGCATGTTTGCGGATTCTCTAATATGCCTAGACCCTTCATTAGAGGATTATTTGAACCCTTACCCGAAACTCTGATTTATTTTAAATGTTTTTTCTTTGAAAAATTCATTTCAAATGGTTAGTGGCAACTCCCAATTTACAAATTATCAAAAAAAAATAAATTAACAAATATTACCAAAGTTGCGAAATCGGCTTTGAAACATTTCATTTTTTAAAATCGAGTAGTAGTAGATGGCGACTCCGCTGGGGATTCATCTAGGTTCTAACGAAAAGTATTTTATTGTTTGGTAACTATTATTATACTAACTGTTATTTGATGCAATTATGTGTTTAAATTTTGATTATTAAATATTATATTACATTCATGACATCTTTGTTTTTCAAAAAAGCTTTTCAGTTGAACTTTCCGAAAATAAACATTTGAATTTTTATCCAAATCATGTATTTTTTTTGTTTTGTTCAAATACCTTTCTTTCGTCAAAATTTGAGTTCACATATAATCAAATTTTATCCATTTGATGTCTTTTGAAGTCTCCGCCTCCTCGAATTTTGGACTTATTTGTTTTAAGCGAAACAAATGTTATTCGTTTTATATGATTTTGGTTGATTATTATGATAAATGGACTAACTCTATTGTTTTTGAGTTGTTTAGAGAAGGAGAGACTGTTTTGTGTTGGTAATCAAACTTGCTCACGTCACCAAAGTATCCACTGGCAGAACATTCATATTTTACACGGTCTAAGGTCAAGGGAATCTCTACTGAATCTTCATTTCTTACTTGAACTACTAAAAGGAATCATTCAAAAATGGATTCCACTATTCACACGATTGCTTAGTCCAAAATGATCCCCACTTCATCAATCGTGGCCAATCCTAGTGCCTCGGTAGTAACAAAATCACTTATGGAAGTCATTGCTCGTCTAGAGCGACAAATTAGCACACTGAATCTCCTTGTAGCTCAATAACAAGCTGCTTCTCTGAATCAACCACCTGATGTTCGCCAAAGGGGGCCCATGCCACTTGTGTATCCAACTTCGAGTGAGTTTCATCAAGGAGATCATTTTCACTAATTTAACCAAGATACTCCTTTTGTGTACACATTTGCTCCTGCAAAAGCTCCAACGAGAACACATCACACTCTGCCAGTGTATACTTATGTCACAGCTCCACCTGTTACCAAGACTCCAGAGTTTCACCGCCCAGATGTTAATCACTATATTGAAATTGAGGGGGACGAAAAATCAATTGATGCTGAAATGATGAAAAAAAAGATGAAAAGTTTGGAGGATGCTATGAGAGGTCTTCGTGGGTTCGATAGTAGCCAAAGTGTTAGATATGAAGAATTGTGCACATTTCCTGAGGTTAAGTAGCCACCCGGTTACAAGATTCCAAAGTTTGTGAAATTTAGTGGATCAGGAAATCCGTTCCTTCACTTGAAAATTTACTATGAAAAGTTGTTTGGCGTTGGAAACAACGAAGGGATAATAATCAAGTTTTTCAATCAAAGTCTAACTGGAAAAGCATTAGAGTGGTACTCTAAGCATGATGTGACCAAATGGCGTACTTGGGATGAACTGGCGAATGCTTTTGTGGATCACTACAAGTTTCATGTTGAAAATTTTCCCGATAGAGTTTCTATTACCAAGCTAAAACCCAAGTCGACTGAATGCTTTCGAGAATATGTCATTCGTTGGAGAGAAGAATCTGCTAGGGTGCACCCACCTATGGAGGAATCAGAAATGATCACGTATTTCATTCAAGCTCTAGAGTCAGAATACTATGAGCGAATGGTGACTATGGGTGGAAAGACATTTGCTGAAGTTATTAAGACTGGAGAAATGATTGAAGACAGTCTCAAAATTGACAGAATAATGAGTTACTCTTCATCTTAGTTTTCTAAAAGGAGGTATCAAGATGGAACCTTTGGAAAGAAAAAGGAGAAAGAAGTTATGATGATAACGACTCGAGGAGATACCTCATGTAATCGTCAACCACCTCCAGGCTGTCCTAATTCACAATCTTATGTCTGCAACAATCAAGCAACATTTCGTCCTCCACGACCAATGCAAAATCCTCGAAACAATGCACCTTGTCCTAATTTTGAGAAAAAGCCTCCCAGAGTCTTCACTCAATTGTGTGAGACACGGACTCAGCTTTTTGAGAGATTGAAAGAGGCAGGAATACTTCACCCAGTGGAAGGGAAGACTGTCAATACTTCAGCCGAGTGGTATGACCCAAGTAATTGTGCTTATTATTCAGGAGTTGTTGGACATTATACCGAGAGATGTATCACTCTCAAACATAAATTCAAGATTTTATTGACGATGAGGTGGTAAAACTTGCTCAAGCTCCAACAAATGTGAACACCAATCCTCTACCCAATCATAAGGAGTAGTTGTTATCATGACCAGTTGGAAAGAAGAAGCAAATTTCCTCGAAATCGCACTTTTGGCGCCTTTTAGTCTTGCATTCGGAGTTTGTTGTTTTATTTTTCTGTAATCGCATTTGTATCGTTTTGTTTCTTTGTAAGAATTTGTTTGGATTTTATTTCCTATTAGGTATCTTTCATATGTAATGAACTACATCTGACCTGAATTGCCAAGAATGAGATACGTAGGCGGCCTATGTCGGCTTCTGTCACCCCTTTATCCCTTTTTAAAGTTTTCTTGTACTTGAACTACGTTCGACCTGAATTCTCAAAAATGAGATACGTAGGCGGCCTATGTTGGCCTTGGTCATTTTCTTAGTTAAAATTTTTCTAGTGCTGTTAATCCTCTACAGTTGGAACTACATTTTACCTGAATCCTGATCAACCACAGATTCGGTCATGTTCCCTGTAAGTTTTTCATTTCTCTTTAATAATGAAAACTGGGGCAGAATTTTGAGAGGATCTCAAAATTTATCAAACAGAGAAATTTATTCAATCCAGAATCAAGTATCACTTTTGAGTTACTACTGGGGCAGAATTTTGGAGATTCACTTAAAAATTAAACTAAAACTACAAAAAGTTTGAAATTTATGTTATCTTTTAAACTGGGGCAGAATTTTTGAGGAGGGTCCTCAAAAATTCCATCAAGTGACATTTCAAGACCAAACAAGTTTGTAATACAGAAGGCAAAGGAGCATCAGGATGGCAAAACAAAACCAACATGAATTAGTCTCTAAAAAAGTAAGAATTTTTCTTTGGATGCAGGAACTATAAAGTTACAAGACATCGTTAGACCCACAGTGGCCTCGTCATAACTCAGATGATTTTCTACTCTTGCTCATCTTCTAAAATATTTCTTTCGATTTACTATGACTTACACATTTTATTTTTTTTACCAGATGGAATAGCATGGCATAATGGTGAAGACCATAAGACGTTATCCAGGCAAATATAAGATGAAAAACTTTATCTGAAAACTTATCTTTTACTTTGTTAGTTTTACTCTGTTACTAATTACATCTGAACTCTGCATGTGTCGTCAGAATTGGAGTCGAAATTATAAAGACCCTTTCGATTTTTAAAGATCAGCGCAGACATCACCAGACAAATGACACACGCTAGTCCTTATACAAAGATGTTATTATGAAGGACTCTCGACACCAAGGATCCAATCCAAACTGACTCTTATCCTCTATTTTGTTTGAAGATATTTTTTCTCATTTTTTCAAATCTCTCGCCCTTTTCAAGGAAAAAATTTCATTCTTTAAAAAATTCATTAAGTTTCAGGTTCGAACTACGCCAGACCTGATTTCTTGTCCCAGCAAGATACGTAGGAAATCCTATATAATGATTCATTCTTCCTACTATTTAAAACTATAGACCTCAGAGAACAGTGGGCATGTTTTTTAATAAGTCATTCTTGTTTCTTACAAATTATTTCAATTAAGTACCCTTGGACTTGAAACAGGGGCAACTTTTTGAAATAGTTTAAAGTTCTCAAAATGTTCATTTGACTTCAAGTTTCATAGATAAACTTTATCAAATCAATCTCCTCTTTGAAAGAAATTCCAAACTTAAAGTAAGGACACATCTAATGTAAAATCCCTAATCGGTCAGTAGCACCTCCTGTCAACGTTATGAGTTCTCAAATTGTTTTTCCAAAATTCCGCGTTCTCGATGATTACCAGATCGTCATGACTCGTTCAGAATTCTTGACATTTATTCATTTGTTTGTTATTTGTAATAAATTTCCAATTAGCACAGGGAAGAGAAAGTTTTAATAACAACCAGAGATGTTATCGGCTTCACAAAAAACAAGAAGCTAATCAGATTACTCTGTTACAACGTTAAATTATTATTCGAGAGTCAGTTCCTTCAACGTGACTTATTAAGATTGTTATTGGAGCGTCACTTCCTTCAATGTGACATGTTAAATCATTATTGGAGAGCCACTTCCTTCAATGTGACATATTAAATTATTATTGGAGAGTTACTTCCTTCAACGCGACATATTAAATTATTATTGGAGAGTCACTTCCTTCAACGTGACACATTTAGATTGTTATTGGAGCGTCACTTCCTTATACGTGACACGTTAAATCCTTATTGGAGAGTCACTTCCTTCAATGTGACATGTTAAATCATTATTGGAGAGTCACTTCCTTCAATGTGACATATTAAATTATTATTGGAGATTCACTTCCTTCAACGTGACATATTAAGATTGTTATTGGAGCGTCACTTCCTTCAACGTGACACGTTAAATCCTTATTGGAGAGTCACTTTCTTCAACGTGACACATTAAGATTGTTATTGGAGCGTCACTTCCTTCAATGTGACATGTTAAATCCTTATTGGAGAGTCACTTCCTTCAACGTGACATATTAAGATTGTTATTGAAGCGTCACTTTCTTCAACGTGACACGTTAAATTCTTATTGGAGAGTCTCTTCCTTCAACATGACATGTTAAATTATTATTGGAGAGTCACTTCCTTCAATATGAAACGTTAAATTATCATTGGAGAGTCACTTCCTTCAACGTGACACGTTAAATTACTATTTGAGTGTCACTTCCTTCAACGTGACACGTTAAATTATTATTGAAGAGTCACTTCCTTCAACATGACATGTTAAATTATCATTGGAGAGTCACTTCCTTCAACGTGACACGTTAATTTACTATTGGAGCGTAACTTCCTTCAATATGACACACTAAAATTATAATTGGATCGTCATCTCCTTCAGTATGACATGTTATACCAGGTTTGCACAAATTATATTTGTATATGCATTACATTTTCCACTGACAACTTTTTTCCAGACTTTCCAATACACAAAGTGAATCATGTCAACAAGGACGCTGCACAACGTGGAACTTTTTCTTAGCAGCAAACTGGGCATAGTCCAAAGAGGAATATCAAACTCTTAGGACGCAAGTTGAGAAACGAGTTCCACCATAATCAAACCATATCCCTATCCTAGTCATGTGGGCATTTTCTTGGTTTTAATAGTTTCAGCTTTTCCTTTCGTGAGAATTTCGACTCTCACCATAGGCAATTTTTCAAATTCGAGTAACAATACACCTAGAGCCTTGGAAGGTATGCTCATGTAAGTTATTACCTATGGGTGTGAAGGGCCCCACATTCATATGTGAGATGTTTGCAAGCCTCTTTTCCATGCTCAACCCATTTGTCACTCATCCTTAAGCTGAAGGTTAAATCTGCATGTGAGATTTCCTTTTAAATATATCGAGTTGAACTACAAGCAGTCTAATTACCTAAGTATAGGGATATGTAGGTGGGCTCAATGTTGAAAACTCGACTGTATTCCAACAATTCTGTCATCACTCCATTCTTGAGCTTTTCGGTCTCTCCATACTTCGACACTGAAATGACTTTTACACTCTTCCGAATTTGTGCGTTAAGTCAAGTATCTTTTGAACTACTAGTGGTCTGAGTCCTCATGACCCGAGATAAGTAGGAAAATCGATACTAGAGCTCGGCCATACTTCCTCAGATTCTTTACCATTTTCCATTGAGAAAAGATGAATTAGTAGTCGGACCAAATTGGAGTTGTCAATTTCGTTTGCCTCAGATCTCTTTCATCCATCCTAAGCAAACGAGGGGCAGTTGTTGATACTCAATTTTGTCCCTCTGCTATTTAATTTATTTTTCAAGCTTCTTGAATTTCAAACAATTTGAAGTAATTGTTTTGAAAAAATCTAAAATACTTTAGTTTTATCGCGATTTTCCATTTTTTCCCCCTATAAAATATATTTCTATATACTTGAAATATATAGATTAATATAGTTCTCAATAAATATTTAGAAAACCGTTTTTTTAACTAAGTTAGCATTTTTATTTTTTTAAAAAAAACTAACAATAATTATAACCTTATGTCAAGATGATTGTTTTACGTTGTCTGAATTAAAAGGCTTGATAATTAATTCAAAGCATAATTCGTTTCGTTTTAATTTTTTATCATCTTATCATTTTCAAGACCAAAGGTCTTTTCTTCCTTTGAGATCAAATTGGGCCTTAGCTTTTCAATGCAAACAAAAGAAAACTCAAATTCTTGGCCAAATTCACAAGACCCGGCCCAAATAACCCCTTTCTCTACTCTATTTTCAATTTCCCTCATCCAATAATAACACACGCGCAGCCTCAATAAAGTCAACCCAGAACAAGAACGAAACCAGAAACTCCAACAGTACGCGACTCGTCCAAAACAGCCACGCAGTGCACCCATCGAATTGAGTCTCGCGCGTGTCTCTTTCCCTCGACCTGATCAAAAGTTTGAGGACAAGGCCAGGTGTCTCCATCTCCTTTCAAGCTCGTCCTTGGCTAAAAATCGGATGACTCTCCCCTCTTTTCTATTTGAAAATGGTAAGAATTCGTACACCCTCCAGCTCACCCACCCTTATTCTTTGAGATTTTTGAATTTGGAATTCTCCCACATCGTTTCTAACAAGAAATTCCCCCAAATCTCTTATATAAATCCCTTTCTTTTCACTGTTAAGAGGAAGATTTTCGGAGACCAAAGAGTACCCAAAAAGTTTTGGGAATTCTTGGTTCCATAGTTCAAATTTTAAAACATTTTGTGGCTTTTCGACTTAAAGAGGTGGAATCGTTTTCAAACTCGTTATCCCGATTTGCTGCTCAGCACATGGTAATCACGTATCTTTTCTTTCTTGCTAGGTTAAGTTAATAGTGTCTACTTAGATTTTGCATTATGAAGTGTTTTCGTCTGCATTTTTTTAGTTATCTTGTTGTCTTCTTGTCTTCATAATAAGATTGGTAGTTTAGCGGTTTCAATATATTAGATTGGCTGTGTTTGACTATATCCATAGAATTTGCAGGTTTTCTTCAACTCTATTGGAAAATTAGAATACCCCTTTTGTTTGATTGTCAATATTTACAGTAAGTTTGTCACTTTAATCTCAGAACATGTTCTGTAGCTTTAAAAAAAAATCCTTTCATTTCATGGTCTCGCCTCTTTCACTTCCCACGTCATTTTATCCCTCTGATGGCATTATGCCATCTCCTTATTTGTGCTCTGTGACTTTCATTAATATTACGATTCAAAATTTTGTTTGAGATGATTAGCTTTTCGTAGTTGTGTTGCTTCTATGGTTGTTTAAATTATTGTTGGACTGGTATCATAGGGATTATCTGTATTTCAATCTCCTGTTACATGAGTCAGGTCCATAAAAATGAAAAATAAAATTGTTTCCTTACAAAGTTGTTTTGAGAAGCATGCTTGGGTATTTTAAATCATGTTTGTGCTTTCTTTCAGCATTTGTTTCATAAGATATTGTCGGCTATTCATCCTGCTTGCTTAAGTGATAGTTCTGACCAGTTTATTGTGCTTACATTTAAGTGTTAGATGGGTGTTATACTTACTGTTTGAATTAGTTTTCTGGTTGTTTCATTGTTTGTTCAAATTATGATCAGTTGGCGACTGCAAGGGTGCAAAACTCTCTATTCAATAACCTTTGTGCCTCTTCCGTGTAACTGTTTAAGCTAGAGTATGACATAAATAATTATTTCCATTGCACTTCGTTACTTGCTCAAATTTCGTAGCAACACCATGTAGTTAGGATCACTATGGTTAAGTTTCTTTATTAGTTTTAAGCAATCATATTTTATTACTTTAAAAATATTGTTCACTGTGTTTTAGGTTTTTAATATGATGATAACTGGATCGTTAATTTGACTTGATATTATTCATATTGAGGTTCTTATTTTACTCTTTTCTTTTCCTCCTTATGCATGAACACACTCTCCGTGAATGAGTCCAACGGACTCCCCTCTCTTGCATTTTCATATTCTTGAGTCAACCTTCTTCTGAGTCGTGAAAGGGAGCTAATATGATTGGGTTAGACACCCAAAAATACAGCAGCAGCAGTAGCCTAAATGGCTAAAAGAATAGCATTTTATCGTACTCGAAAAGTCCAAAAATTGCACTAATTGAGGACGAGTTACGATAACCTCAAAAGGCTAAAAATGAGTAGCAAATTTGCGTTAAAATGCCTAATTAATGATGCAGTAGCAGCAGCCTTAGAAAGGCTAAATTTTTTTTTTGAAAGTTTTGGACTTTCAAAAGTCCAAGCTAAACAGCGGCATCACCTCAAAGGCTGGGACTTGGGGGGTGAAATAAAATTTCAGCAGCCCCCTCGTTTTCTTATTCTCTTATTCGCCTTGTTATTAGTATATTTTCTTTATTATACTTGATTGAGAAAAACTAACAACTTTAAAATTTTCTTCTTGACTAAGATAAAATCCCAACGGAGCTCCTCGAGTTTAGTTTATCAAATCTTTCTTTTGTATCTTACAATTGGTGGAATTTCAAATTTTCATTTATTCTTCAAACCCTTTTTAAGTTTGATAATTTAAGCCTATAGAATGACTTGAGAACATTTTGTGTTCTTTCGTAGTTGTTAAAAAGTTTTGAATCCATGTTTTGAGTTTGAATTAACAATTTAATTCAAATTTTTGAGCGCATTGAAATTTTTATGTTTCTTAAAAAAAATATTAAAATAAATAAATTTGTCTTATAATTTAACTTAAGACTTTGTATGAATGACTTAAGGTTTCTATATCCTTTCATAGTTGTTAAACAAAGTTCCTTAATCCATGTTTAGGAGTTTTCAATTTTTCATGTTGGTCCAAAACATGAACATGGATAAAAGTTTTGAGTTAGGCAATTTGAGCTTTAAGACTAACTGGAGAATTATTTAATAGCCTTTCATAATTAGTATTTAGCTTTCAAATCCACGCTTAAGTTATTGTGTTGATTTTTCAACTCCAAAACTTGACCTCGGATAAAATGTTAAGTTAAAGATTTATTTTACAGTATAGCATTTGACTTATTTCATACTTGGAATAAGATGAGAGTACAAGTGTCAAAAGAATTTAGTTATTTTAAAACAAGATTTTGTACAAGTAATCTAAGTTTTCTTTATAAAATTAGCCAAATATTCAAATTTGTCGGTAAACCGCGTGTTTGCGGATTCTCTAAGAGCCTAAACCCTTCCTTAGAGGATTATTTGAACATTTACCCAAAACCTTGGTTTATTTAAATGTTTTTTCATAAAAAATTCATTTCAAATGGTTTTCTTAATTTTTACCTAAAAATTAAGTTGCGACTCCCAAATTACAAATTATCCAAAAAAAACTTTAACACAAATTGCCAAAGCGAAATCGGCTTCGAAATGTTTCATTTTTTGAAATTGGGTCGTAACATTTAGTTGTTTTCTTTTTAAATGTTGGGCTAAGTGTGGGTTGGTCCATGCTTGCGCAAGTGTAAACATATGTCATTTGTTTTATTTTTTTTAATAAAACACAAAATTAGCCTAAAGGGGTCTCTTTATTTACTTTCAAAATTTGTAGCACAAATAACATGGGGTTTCTGTTTGCTTTCAAAGTTTTTAACACAAATAACGTGTCTTTTAACATGCCTTTGGAGTTTTAACACATATACCATGTATTTTCTTTGTCTGCTTCTAGAGATTTCAACACTAATAATTTAGGGTCTCTTTGTCTGCTATCAAATTTTTTAATACAAGGAATGTGAGGTTTTGTTTGCTTTTGAAGTTTTAACACAAAAAATGTGGCTCTTTGCTTGCTTTCGGAGTTCTTAACACAAATAATGTGAGTTCACTTTATCTGCTTCTTTAGTCTAACATTGATAATGTGGGGGCTCTTTTTCTGCTTTAGGTATTATTAACACAAAAACGCGGGGTCTATCTAGTTTTGTAAAAAAGTTGATCTTCATTAGCTTACGGTTTAACGTTTCAGATTCAACTGTTTAGTTGTTGTAAAATGGAAACATTAAATTTGCAAGTTTTCAAAAAATAGAATTTGTAGAATAAATTGTATTGAGTATCATCACATTTTAGCATTTGATATAATACTAATTTTCTACACGTGCGTTGAAAATGAATAGCTAATAATATAATATACAATATTATAAAACAAATTTCGTTTGAGTGAATATTTTACATATATGAAGAAATAAAGTACAAGTTTTAATGAAAGATCATGGTGGATTGTCATATCGTTACTCATTTGTTGAGGTCAAAATTATTGAATTTTTTCCGAACCTACAGGGATGAATTTACACTTACACCCTTTGTAAAATAAAATTCTTTTTCATTTTATAGAAAATACACAAAAATCGTTGAACTGTCAAAGGTGGATAGTTTAAAATTTTTAAAGTGGGAGGGGGGGTTCTAGTGTGTCCAAAAGAAACTCAAAGTACTTTTTTTTATTAAAAACTACTCCAATTTATTTATTTATATAATATTATGTATCGTTAAAAATTAAAGTGACCACATCATTATTAGCATTATTCTAGTCTAAAGAATTACATGAATGCTTTTTAAGCCAACCAATTTCTTTCTCTGTCTACTTTTATAATCATTAACACAAATATAATGTGGGATCTCTATGTGAAATATAATTTGGGATCTCTATGTCAGCTTCCGTAGTTTCTAAAATAAATAATGTGACTCTTTGCTTACTTTTGAAGTTTTTAACACAAATAGCATGTGTTTTCTTAGTTTGATTCTAGAGTTTCTAATACTGACAATATGAGCTCTATTTATCTGCTTTTGATTTCTTAGTACAAATAAAATGGTCGGGCTCTTCGTTCTGCTTGTAAACTTTTTAACACAAATGATGTGGCTCTGTACTTGCTTTTGATTAATACAAATAATACGAGTTCTCTTTGTCTGCTTTCGAAGCTTCTAACACTGATAACGTGGGGTTTCTTCTTTCAGAGTCTTTAATACAAAAAACGTGGGGTATATCGGATTCTCAAAAAAGATGACATTCATTAAGCTTTAGGCTCAGAGTTTGTATTTTCTCTTGTTTAGTTGTTGCAAAAAAAAAGGGAAAATGCACAAGTACCCCCTCAACCTACGCCTGAAAATACATAGACACACTTATACTATACTAAGGATCTATTACCCCTGAACTTATTTTATAAATATTTTTCTATTCCTTTTCGACCTAAGTGACACTATCTTGTGGGCCCAACACGTGTTGACCTTTTTTGTCAAGCTAGTGCCAGGTAGACCAAAAGATGATAGAAAATTATTTATAAAATAAAGTCAGGGGGTAAAAGGATCTTAGTATAACTGTGACTCTGAGGTATCATGCATAAGTTGTGGGGGGGGGGGAGGTACTTATGCATTTTATAAGATTTGTAAGTTTTTTTACAAAATCTATCTCGTGAAATTAATTGTATAGAATATTTTTATATTTAAGCATTTAATATATTACTAGTTCTGAGCAACCGGACTCCTCCACCAGAAACTTCCGGTCTGGGGCTCATTCCCGGTACATGAATCGAAGGTGCATTTTGCACATGTATGCATAATAGTGTAATGCACATTTTTATAAATAATATCAATATTATTACATAGAGTACTTTTGAGTAATTTTTTTTACATATATGAAGAAATAAAATATAAATTTGAATAATGGCCAATGTGGATTATTGTATGGTTACTTGTTAGTTGAGATGAAAGTCGTTGAATTCCTCTAAACCTCGAGGATTAATAAAGTTCTCGTTCCGATTTGATTCAATTTATAGATAGTACAATAAAATTCCTAAAATGTCAAAATTTGGTAGTTTGTGTTTTTAGGTGTTGTGGTTGTGGTGAAAGTATGGGTGTAGTGTGGTGGTGGTGGTGGGGTTCTAGTTTCTTTTTATAAGTAACTCCAAGTTTTTTCCGGCTAAACAACTGATTATATTCCCTACATTTTATAATACTGTGCATTATTACAAACATAGGTGGTCGCACTAATACTAGCACGAGAATATTCTGGCTAAAAGAATTAAAATACCAAATTACATAACAACTTTATAAGACTAGTAAAAGTAATGCTTCTTTGTGTGTTTGGAAGTTTTTAACAGAAATTATGTGGGGTCTCTTTGTCTGCTTTCAGAATTTTTAGCTCAAATAAAATGGGATTTTTCTGCTTTCGAAGTTTCTAGTACAATTAATGTTGCTCTAACTTGCTTTCAGAATTTTTAACAAAAAAATTGTGGGTTCTCTTTATCTGCTTTCAAAATTTCTAACACTATTTACATGGAATAGGGTGTCTTTGTCTAGTTCTGGAGTTTTTAACACAATTGTTTGGTCTTTCTCTGCTTCTAATGTTTTTAACACATATAATGTGGTTGTTTGCTTGTTTTTTATTATAAAGAAAGTTCAGAATATTATAATAATAAGAAGAAGGCAAGAAGTATAAGATAGATGAGAGAATTTTTCTTATTCAAGTGTGTCTTTCAAATGGTGAGTGATTCTCTATTTGTAGTGTTGAGATATCACTCCAAAAGTCATCTAATTAATATATACATAATGATTTTGAAAGATCTTATACAAAGGATTTATAACACTCCCCCTTGGATATCCATAGATTTTATACCTCATTAAAACCTTACTAGGAAAAAGCCAGTGGAAAAAAGCCTAGTGAAGGAAAAAGAGTACACACATCTCATAATACGCTTTGAATGTTGCCTCGTTAAAAACCTTATCACGAGAACCCATCTTGGGACAAAATCTTAGCTAAGAAAAAGAGTACAATGCGTATTTTACTCCCCCTAATGAAAACTTCACTAGATATCTCGGAGACGACGCATTCCAATCTGGTGTCTCAACTTCTCAAACGTTGATGTTGGTAATGAATGAATAAATCAGCAAGATTATCATTTGATTGGATTTTTTGAACTTTTATCTCACCATTTTGTTGAAGATCATGCGTGAAAAAGAACTTTGGTGAAATATGCTTTGCCCGGTCTCCTTTGATGTATCCTCCTTTCAATTGAGCTATACATGCAGCATTATCTTCCTACATTGTGGTTGGTATATTGTTTTTCAAAGAAAAACCACACATTTCCTGAATATGGTGGGTCATTGATCTCAACCAGAAACACTCTCGACTTGCTTCATGGATGACTATTATTTCTGCATGATTTGAAGAAGTGGCTACCAACGTTTGCTTCATTGATCGCAAAGTTATTTTCGTGTCTCCACATGTAAACAAATAGCCTGTTTGTGATCGATATTTATGCAGATTAGATAAGTACCCCGCATCTGCGTAACCAATTAGTTCAAACTTGGATTAATTGGAATAAAATAAACCCATGTCCATTGTCCCCCAAAGATATCGAAGTATGTGTTTAACACCATCCCAACATCTTTTTGTTGGGGAGGAACTGAATCTTGCCAGTAGACTTACTGCAAAACAGATATCTGGTCGAGTAATGTTAGCAAGGTACATTAGTTCCCGGACTGCACTAACATAAGGACTTTTATCACCAAAAAGCTATTCATCCTTCTCTTGATGTCGAAATGGATCTGTAGATGTCAAACGATCTTACAACCATTGGAGTACTCAATGGATGTGAGTTATCCATGTAAAAACGCTTTAATATCTTTTCTGTGTACGTTGATTGATGAACAAGTATTTCATTTGACAAATTCTCAATCTATAGACCAAGAAAATATTGTCTTGTCGAGATCTTTCATTTCAATTTCTCTTTTCAAATACTCAACAACTTCTAAAAGCTCTTTACGAGTGCCAATGATGTTTAAATCATCAACATACACAACTATTATACAAATTCAGATTCCAAGCATTTAATAAAAATGCAGGGCAAAATCGGGTAATTTTTGTACCCTTTCGTTAACAAATATTCACTCAGATGATTGTACCACATCCTCCTTGACTATTTCAATCCACACAACGATTTCTGAAGCTTTATTGAACAAGTCTCTCTTGAATCTTTGTATGCTTCAGGAATTTTCATGAAAATATTGTGGTCTAATGAGCAATATAGATAGGCTGTGACAACATCCAAATGACACATTTCAAGCTTTTTATGAACGGCCAGATTTATGAGATATCTGAAGGTGATTGAATTTACCACAGGACAATATGTCTCCATATAATCAATGCCAGGTCTTTGAGAAAAACCTTGAGCAATGAGTCGGGCTTTATATCTCACGACTACACCTTTCTTATTTCTTTTTCGTACAAAAAACCATTTGTACCCCACTAGCTTGATACATTCAGGTGTTTGTTTGGATTATTGGTCCAAAAACTTCACGTTTTTCTAGTAAAGTCAATTCTGCTTGAATTGCATCATTTCATTTTGGCCACTCATTTCTCTATCTACATTCGTGAACAAATTTTGGCTCAAAATCTTCATGTTGTTGCATTATGTCAATAGCAACATTATAGGCAAATATGTTGTCAATCACAACATTATTTCGGTTCCACAACTTTCTCGTCAAGACAGAATTCATGAAATTTCATTATTTTCAGAAGTTTGAACCTCCTCAGATAATTCATCATTTGTTATGACTTGGGTCTCATCTTGAGAAATTTCTTTCAACCCATGATCATCTTAATCATTTATTCCTTTTCTCTTTCGTGGATTTTTATTCTTGGTACAAATTGGTCTACCACGCTTTAAATTTGGTATAGAGTCATTTGCTTTAACAATTTTTCCCGTTGGGGTATCAACTCGAACTGGAGCATTAATAGCTGGAATATGCGATTTAGTAATCCTTGGAAGATTAGTAAATGCATCTAGCAGCTGATTTGCAATGTTCTGCAAATAAATTATTCACTGAACTTCTTTTTCACATTGGTTTTTTCGAGGATCTAGATGAGATAGAGATGATGAATTATAATCTATCTCTTTTCCCAACGACTTATGTTCTCCCCTTAATGTTGGATATACTGATTCATCAAAATGACAATCAGCAAATCTTGCCTTAAATAAATTTCCAGTCACAGGCTCCAAATATTTTATGATTGAAGGAGATTCATACCCAACATATATTCCCAACCTTCTTTGGGGCCCTATCTTTGTGCGTTATGGTGGAGCAATTGGGACATACACCGCACACCCAAAAATTTTAAGACTAGAAATGTTTGGCTCTTGACCAAAAGCCAATTGTAATTGGGAGAATTCATGATAATTGGTCGGCCTTACGCGCACAAGTGTTGCTGCATGCAAAATAGCATGCCCCTACATAGACACGGATAACTTGTTCTCATTAGCAATGGTCTAGCTATCAATTGAGACGTTTAATCAATGATTCTGCTAGACCATTCTGAGTGTGAACATGAGCAACTAGATGTTCAACTGTTATACCAGTAAACATACAATAATCATTAAATGCCTGAGATGTAAACTCACAAGCATTATCTAGACCGATTGTCTTTATTGTATAGTCTGGAAATTGTGCTTTCAATCTTATTACTTGAGCCAACAATATCGCAAAAGCCATGTTGCGAGTTGATAATAAGCACATATGTGATCATCTTGTAGAAGCATCTATCAAGACCATATAATATTTAAAGGGTCCACATGTAGGTTGAATTGGTCCACGTATATCACCCTGTATACGTTCCAGAAATGCAGGGGATTCAATTCCAACCTTAACTGTTGATGGTTTATAGATCAATTTTCCTTGAGTACAAGCATCACAAGAGAATTCCTTTGATTGAAGGATATTTGGGCTCTTTCAGGTGTACCAATGTGAATTCTCAATGATTTTGGCATCATATTAAATCCGGGATGGCCCAACCGGTCATGCCAAATGATAAAATCATTAAAATTAGCAAACCTTTTATTTACTACGGCATGTGATTCAAATGTACTTATACTTGTATAGTACAACCCAGAAGAAAATGCAGGCATTTTTCATGCACAATTTTCTTCTCTACATTAATTGTAGTAATGTAAAGGTATTCAACCTTTCCTTCATTAGTCGTTTTCACATGATAGCCATTTTGGAGAACAACTTTAAACTTAATAAGTTTCTTTGAGACTTACTACAATATAATGCACTATCAATGCTTAATATTGTCCCTCCAAGTAGTAATAAGGTAGTTCTTCTAGAGCCTTCAACTAATTTTTTACTACCTAATATTGTGTTGACATATGCCATTTTCATAACCAAATTAGAAAAGTATTTATTTTCTTTTAATATTGTATGTGTTGTAGCACTATCAAGAAGGCATACATCTCCATTACTCATGTTGAATCCAACTGACAACTGGGGATTTCTATTAATTTTCATTAAAATAAAAATACATTAAAAGAACTACGAAACAAAACTAATAACAGAAATTTAAATACTTCAACATGAAGAACATGATAGCTAAAAAGCACATAAGTAAAATATTAACAGACTTCGTTCCCCAACTAAAATATCAAACATCAGTTTCGATCTCCAAAGAAGTCATCAACTTCCATATGAGTAATGTCACCAAGGCTATCAAAAACATCATCCTTTAAATCAAAATTTGCTTCAATATCCTTATCATATTCCTAAGATGTTCCCGGCTTTTCATCATCTTTAAGATTCATATGTGACTCAGCTCGAGCATTGGAAGAGGAAGCACCACTTTTATTTCCTTTCATTTAAAGGAATTTTGGTAGAGCTTAACAAAATGCTCATGTGTGAGACATTCATTCTTCCAATGGCCTTTCATGCCACAACGACGACAATTACTTTTTGAGGGGTTATTTTGAGAACTCATGTTGTTCTCCCTATTATTATGACCACCACCTCAACGATTGGTGTATCGCCTCTTTTTCTTTGCCACGTCCCCGTGTATTATTATAGCCCCGATGATCATCTCTTTTTACTTTAGATTGATCATGTGCTTCCACCACATTTGCTTCCGGTAGTGGAGCAGTTCCAGTGGGACGAGCTTCTTGATTTTTCATTAAAAAACATTATGTTGCTTAGCCACCAGGAGACATGCGATCAGTCAGAGTAATTATGGAAAACCTTTTTCACGATATTGTTGATGCAATATTACATTTGAGGCATGGAAAGTAGTAATTGTCTTTTCCAACATTTCCTCATCTATTATAATCTTCCCACATAATTTCAATTGGGAGGTTATCATGAATATATAGATTTATATTCAATTACGGTCTTAAAATCTTGAAACCGTTAATGCGTCCACTCATAACGAGCTCTTGGCAACACTTTTGCCTTTAGGTGGTCATATTTCCCCTTTAAATTAGTCCATAATTGAAGTGGATCTTTTACCATCAGATAATATATCTTCAGGACCTCATCAAGATGATGACGAAGGAAAATCATAGCCTTTGCCTTATCTTGGCTCGATGGTTTATTTCCCTGAGTAATGGTGGCATTAAGACCTTTAGCAGCAAAGTGAATCTCAACATCAAGTATCCATGAAAGATAATTCTTTCTAGAAATATCTAATGCCACAAACTCAAGTTTGGATAAATTTGACATAATGAGATTATGAGAGAATATGTGAATTAAATAAAAATATTTATATAATACCTTTGCAAGTAGCAACTTCGTGCTGATAACATATTATAAAGAAAACTCAGAATATTATAATAAGAAGAAGAACACAAGAAGTATAAAATAGACGAGAGAAATTTTCTTATTCAAGTGTGTCTTCCAAATGGTGAATGATTCTCTATTTATAGTGTTGGGATATCACTCTAAAAGTCATCTAATTAATAGATACATAGTTATCTTGGAAGTTCTTATCATCTTGGAAGCACCTATACATGAATCCAGTTAATAGTGAATAAACCTAATGGATAATCCACATATATTATACAATGGATTTATAACAATTTTGAATTTTTGAACAATAATAATGTGTTTTTTTTGCTTTAAGACTTTTGAACACTGCGAACATGGGGTCTCTTTATTTGATTTTGAAATATACTAACACAAAAATATGTTGGGTCTGTCTAATTCACAAAAATGATGATCTTAATTTAGCTTCTGAAATATTTTTTTGAATAATAAATTCCAAATCCAAAAATAGCTACTTAAATATTTCATCAAGGTAAAAAATTAAAATAATCAAGTGCGCACGGTTTTGTGAAGTTTCTTTATTTACTTTTAAAAATAAAATAAGCAATCACACTTATTTTTGCCCATTTTTTTAGATTTATTTTAAATAAATATACTTAAAAGAATTTATTGTGGTTGGTTGGTGTGGGAGAGATTTTTTTAATAAAAACATTTTTACAATGAGATTTTTGAACAAGGACAAATTTTTTATTTAAAAAGGATTTGAACTTTTTGAAAAATTTTCTTTATACCAAAGAAGTCTAGAATCATACAATTTGATACATAACGGTAAGCAAAGATATTTAGTAAAATAATTGGAGTATTAATTCTTTCATTTACCTAACGTATTTTAATTTCTTTCTACATGGACTCGACTTCTATGTCGTATTTTAAAGACTCTCTAAACGGACTCGACACCTATGTCAAATCCACTAAGGTGAATGCACGTGATAAAAATAGAGCATATATTACTGGGGATCCACATGGATTGATCAATGGTCTGCACCAATCCAATCTCATAGTGTCACATTAAGTTATAACTTATAACTGATGAGATAAATTAATTTAACTGTCAAATATTTTTAAAAATTTGAGTTTATATTTGTTAGGCCGTTGGGACAACACTCAGAAAGGCTCAATCGATCATATTTTAATTTTTTCCCATTTTTTTACTTTTTACAAATGTGTTAAAAACTAACCCTCGCCACATTCTTAATCACCCAATTGCATTTTAAAAATATATAAGTAGCTACCCTTTCTTCACTTCTCTCTTAAAATGCTATGAACTGTGGTTCACAATTTTTTTATTTTATTAGATTGAATTTTGAATGTTTACATGGATTAACTTCCTACCAGTTTAAGACGAGCAAAAACAAGTCTCATGTGACGATATTTAAGAAATTAAATGACGATATGATTCAATGTCTACAATGTGATAAAACACATAAGCATAAATTCACATCGGACTATAGTGAGGATTTTATTTTTTATGATGCGCTCTTACTTAAGCATAATCATTCAGTTCCAAATGCAAATCTTTCTTAAATTTTGAAGTTTGAATTAGTTAACGTAAAATGGAAATTTTAGATTCTCAAGTTCTAAAAAAATAGAAATTTCAAAATTAATTACATTGAATATTAGTATTTAATATATTACTATCTCTTCAGATGTGTTGTACATGTATGGCGTAATAATGTAATACATATTTTTAATAATAGTATCAACATTATGTAACCACATAACCCAAAAGGCAGCATTGATAAAATGAGGCATACACCAGACATGGAACTATTGGAATTGATGAAGTTTTATTTTTGAAATTGAAACTGCTGGAATCGTTAAAGTTTTTTCATTGGAAATTGAAGTTTCTACTAGAAATGATAATGTTTTTAATTAATTATTATTGGGTTATCAGTGTTTAAAGCCTCCACATCTTCAGGAACCAATTCAGCTGGAATATCTACTCTTAGAATTTGAATTTTTAATTCGAGTTTGTCAGATTTACACTCTGAGAGTTCAAATACAAGACCATCCCCTCTTTTAGATTGTTATCATCCGCAAAAAAATAGCATCCAGTACTAAATTTGTATCTAGTTTTGGCTCCACCATAAAACAAGTTCCACTTCTTTCCACCATAAGTAATTAGGGACTGCAGGGGCTCCAACAAAAGGAAGCTCTTTGTTTATTTTCTTGGGTAAATACTGTCAAACATTAAAAACTTTTATCAAAATAAAAGTCAAGAATCAAAAAAACCCAAAGTGTCATATATATATATATATATATATATATATATATATAT
>NC_028643.1:7047513-7114453 GCF_001406875.1 Solanum pennellii | reverse complement strand
ACTAAAATTTATTTTCCCCCACCCGATAGTTTGTAACACTGTGGAAAATGCTAGGTTGAACTAGAGCCTAAACGTAAGGATAAACTTAATAAAAATAATTTCCCCTAAGTTATTAGACCATCCAATACTTTTAGGGGGTTTAGGAGTCAAGGCCTAATACAGGATTGCCAATCAAAAGGAGCAAGCCAAGTCCAAAAGTCAAAGATGCCCTATACTTGGAGTTAATGCCTCAAGGCTCCACGGCCACCACCACGGATCGTGGTCAAGACCACGGTTAGTGGAATGCTTCGTGGAGTTGCCTTGGACAAGAGAGAGGAGTCCCAAGTGTCCTAGACACTGCCCCAACCCTCACGATGGGACCATGGGTTGTGGTCCACTCCACGATTCGTGAGGTGGGGCGTGAGACTCGCTTAGATTTTTTGTTTTGTTTGAAATGGGCCATTTAGGGGAGATGCCCAAAGCACCACAGGCACCATAACAGGCCGTGGTGCACTTGACGAGGGGAAGGGGGCTCGTGAACTTGGCTTAGTTTTTGTAGGAATTGGCAATCTTGAAGAGGATTTTGCCTCAATCCTCATGACAATCACCACGAGTCGAGGTGCTCAACATGGCTTGTGAGGCGTGGATTGTGAACCTGGACGGGTTCTTTTAATGAAGGTTAGTGTAGTATTTTACTTTTGAGTCCAATTAATGTGTGAGTATTTTTGATGGTTTATGGGTAAAACATAATTAGGTTTTTAAGTCTTTTTCATCCATTTACAAGACTCAAACTCAATACTTACCAAAACTAATTCTCTCAAGTATTTCTCTCTATACAAATTTCCTCCATTGAAGAAAACCAAAAGCTTCAAGGATAGGGTTCAAGATCCAAGATTTCCATCTCAATTTTGTGGTAAAGCTTCAAACAAGGTATGGTAACTTTCATTCATGATATTTGTTTTCCCATGAAGCCCTCCCTCTACTATTTTCGAAATTTTGGAGTGTGTTCAAAATTAGGGTTTCGATTCTTAACTTGGGTTCTTCTCAAAAACGTTTCTTTATGTTGGTTATCCTTTATTATAATGAAATTGAAGTTTAATTAGGGTTTTTATTTTTAAATTTCCCTTGAACCCATGTGTTTTCCCATGCCCTCAACTTAATGAAAATTATGATGTGGTTTCTTTGTGAATTATGAATATGTGGGAAAGTATGTATGTGGATTTAGTAATTAAAATTTTTTATTTTTCATGCTTATAGTAGTAATTCTAAGCATGATTTCAACATATGCTCTATGACCCTTGAAGTTAAAATTGTAAGTGTTGAATCTTGAATTATGGCGTTGAAGGCAAAGTATGAGGGTAATCCTATGTCCAAGATTCTTATATATAAATGGTTTGATCCACTTGAAGCTTGAGGTGCTTACTTTTATGTATTTATGTATAAAGTTAAGTTTTCACTTGAATGGTGAAGATATAATGACTAAGTTGTGAGATATGGTATTGTTGAAAGAAAGACTAGTTTCCTTTACTATTACACATGACTATGTATTAATTGTCTTAGATGATTATATGATGATTCTAAGTTGAAAGGTAGTTCTCACCATGTTGAATCCATGAGCTATGTATGAGTTGGGTTGAATGAAGAATAATGTCCTCCTTCACATATGAAATTACAATTCACCTTAACTATGTATAAATTGGAGAATAATGCTTAGCACCGAGCGGATATGGCAAATGATGTAGAGACCTTCCCGCTAATTTAGGTCGGGTCTACTACATATGCTTTTATGAGATGGAAACTCTCCCGCTAGTTCAATAGGCTCGATTTCTAGAAGCAATCTCTCTATTCCATAACTATGTGCCCGCATAGGTCTTAGCTAGTGGATCAATATTAAAACTATATATATTTAATTCTACCTTAGGTAAGCAGAACACCTTCTTTCGGTGTGGGGTTATATTATACCGGATTCCATGTCGGTCACATTGTCTACATCGGTAAGGCAATTCTCCCTATGTAATAAGATAATGAATATGACTTGAACCATACTTATGGTTTCTTGATAAGTCTATATAGTAGGAGTGAGGGTATGAGACTTCACTTTTTACATTGCACAAGTAATATTTGAAGGGGATTATGGGTGGGTCCATGATGCTATTGTAAGAAATGAAGGTATAATATAGGTTGATTGGGTTGTTGTTAAGATATGACTCTCCTTATGTACAGATGATGAACATGGTTATTCACTTATGTATGATTGTGGATTATGCTGGGATCTAAAGTTGATATGTGTAACTAAGGTGATTCTAAATGGATACTTAGTATAGTTAGGGATCTAAAGTTGATATGTGTAACTAAAGGTGATTATAAACACAAGTATGCTTTTAGGGTTGCTAAGGTGATGGTCCTAGTATGTTATGAAAAATCATCTGAGAATGCTATTATGACTTTTATTATGTCCTTATGTGCATAAATGGTTTTCAAGCTTAATAAATTCATGATTTTCACGAAAATGTCCTTTTTAGCATAATTAGGTATTTTTATGCATGTTTCCATACTTAGTGCTTCTGTACTATCCCCTTCTCTTCTACATATCCTATGAGTTTAGGTTCAGGCCATTGAGGTGCTCTTAGTCCATTCTTGAAGAAAACATGGGTTGCTACCTCCAAGTTTTTGTGAGTCCTCAATGTGAAGACGATGTGTTATTGATTATAGTTCTAGTTTGCTTTCCTTTTTAAGGACTATATTGTATTTCCTTATGATAAGACTTACTATTGATGTAAGGTCTAAGTCCCAACTTTCATACTCTTATGTTTAAATGGTGTAATGAGACAAATCTAGCTTCCTATTTTTCATATATGAAGAAAGTTGAACTTCTATTGTAAAAGTTTTAATTTTTTTGCATCATTCTTATGTCTTATGTAAGGATGTTACTTAAGGGCTTGTGTGAGACCCCTTCGGAGTAAAGTATATCGTGTAACTCTTACGGGGGTAGAGCAGGTTGTGACATATTGAATACCATGGAATAGAGATTTCTACAACTGAAAAAATAAAAAAGAAGACCTTTTTAGAAAATCAAAAATCTCTTATTTATAAAAATGAAATTTTATTATGTTTCTTTCTTTGTAGTTTTTTACTATATTTGTATATATTGTGTAATCACTGAAAGATGCATCATCATGATAAATTAGATAGATATAATTTCTTTGATAACAATATGTCTACTAGATTTTTTATATGCATGTTACCAATTGTTCCTGTTTTCGACATGCACTATGTCTTTTTGATGTATTTTATGTGGATTAACAATTTATTTGAGGTGGATAATGCACCAAATGTATTTAATAATATGTTTTTCAGAGATGAAATCTAATTTTTGTAATCTGTTGATTTTGAATGAAAAAGGTAAAACAACTAAAGTGTGCATTTTCAGGTTCTTAATTAGCCAAGATATATTTATGAACTTTTTAAATACTCAAGTAAATTCATTATACTCATGTAAAGATGTATAATATTTTAAATATATTTGGAATCTACAATGATACTTGAAAATAAAGCTTACTTTTATATTAACCTCTCTTATGATAAGATCACAGAAGAATCACACAACAACACTTAAAGTATGAATAACCGATTGAAATAATAGCATGTTTTTGACACTTTTTTTAAATAAAACTATCATTTCAAAACAATATACTCCAGTTTCAGGTCTTGATGTATGGAGAAACATGTTATAGCAGATACTTCGAATGAAATACTGTTTCTCGATTTTAAACTAATTTGACTTTTTCAGGTATTTTTATCGTTGTGTTCTTCATATAAAAGTCAGTGATGTATTTTTTAATCAAAAAATACAAGAAATGGCTTACTTTCTTTCAAAAATTTGATGGGAATATTGTCCCTTTAATTTCTTTTAAGAAAATTCTTTACTTGAGAGGTTTCATTCAAGCTATCATTCTTAGCGCTTGGTTTGTATAGGATCTTGTGATACTAGAATATGGATTCTCAAATGACCTCACAACCTACTTATGAGATATGAGTATTCAGAATCTTTTTATTGGGCAAGTTTTCTCAATTGCCTCTTTCCTATCTTAGTATGTAATCTTGAGCTTATAGTTATCTAATACTCATTTTTTAGATTCTAATTGAGGATTGTCTATAGTTCTTGAGATTCTCTTTTGTTAATTTTGGAGAATGACAACAAATATGTATATGTTTACTCTCTATTCCTTACTTGTGTAGTACTATTAAGTAGTCGTGTGTTCTCTTATTTTTAATGTATATTACTCGTTGTTGCTTCCCTGCTTTATCTCTTGCTCTTTTGCTGACATATTTTTCTAGCAGTTCTGTTTTAGAAATATCTCTTTTGAGCCAAGGGTCTATAGGAAATCATCTCTATAGAAACTCATAATATTACAAATATTCAAAATTGCACTTTTTAACTAATGGAAAAAACAATTTTTCACAGAAAAACTAGTTCAATAAGAAATCAATAATGCAGGTATGATTACACATCGTCATACATATGTGATTAACCAAACTGGTCTATGAAAAAGGCGAAGAGGGAGTGCATGAACCTACATCAATTCAATAAGGGGAAAGGAAACAAAAGAGAGATGGATTTTCAAAATCAAAATAAGAATACCCAGTGAGAGAGCAGCAACAGAGACAAGGAGAATACATAGATTACCTGGTAAGGACAAGAGAGACAAGTTCGCGCCATGGCCAATGAGGAAGAAAGGTTTTCTCTAATTCGTATGGGTGAATTTGGAGGATGAGGAAGAGAGGTTTGCCCTACTCTCTGTAGGTGAATATGTTGGTAGAGGGATTCTCCCAGGAAATAAACTTTAGGAAGAATATATATTAAGTAAAAATTATATAGCAGAATTAACTTTAATACTCCAATGTAGGGAGCTTAGCGGCAATTTATTTATTGCCTCTAAACAAATGTACCTAAAAGTTCTTTTTGTAGTAGTGTGCAAACCTTAGTAAATTTATAAAATTGACTAGTATCTTACATTTTTGGAGTGTTATTTGGATGTGTTTCAATAATTTTGCTAGCGGGTTGTGCCATTTAAGCATTCATGTCTCTTTTTGTGCTTTTTGGTAGATAATAAAGGAGACGTTGCAAGCTGACTTTCTTAAGTTACTAGGTTGTGATGAGACCGAGAGAAGACAAACAATAGATCAAGTAAACAATCTCTTCATTCATAGTGTTCTAACTCTGTTTTGACATATTTCTTGGTAGTACCTTTCTGTTGTCATTCAAGCGCATGGTCTGCTGCATAGTGTATTTAAATGATCTACTTGGTAGTGTTTTTTGGACCGCTCATACTAAGTGAGATAAAAATGTATTGTATAATCATATATGGGTTGTCATATTATGTGAGGGATATAAGAATGAACTTTTCAGTTCCTTGATAAACCATAGGGAACTTATTTCAGTTTCTCAATCAAAAGTTACTTTAATTATGATATAAAATGGTCATGGATATAGAAGTTTATGATCTTACCAAAAAATGAACATAGTAATTTATGATTAGGCTATGTAAATGCTTCCCTCCCATTGCAGAACACATGAAGAAACGGAAGCCTCACCATTTGACCTATTAGGGAGTTCGACATCAATTATCCCCTCTCGAAGACATCCCTCCCTTCCAGATACATTTATCCCATATATAATGTATTATTCACAATCCATCACCTATGTATCCGCCTGTTTCCTGATGTATCCGTAAACTTAGAATTTTAAGGGACTTTTGTCGAATTTTTGTATAGTTGTGATATACATTTTTGTTGCAGTATTTTAATCCCAATAGTATTATGAACTCTTACCAAAATAAAAGATGAGACATATGAGGAGGTCGAATGTTGTTTACAACATATGTTTTCGAACAAAATAATCATCCTTTTATTTCTTGAAATGAATGCTAATACTAAAAAATGCATGAAATACATAAATCACATGCAAATAAGGGCTAATTACATCTTTATTCGGGAAGTTTCACAATCACAAACTTTTAAAATTATTTATTGTTTTCAAATTCATTGAAAATGATACATTACTTAAGATTATGTTGCTTTTATTTAAAAAGGAAAATAACGGAAAATTAACTAATCCTCCCATAATTCTTCCAATAACATTTAAATCACGGCCAAAAAAATTTCCTCATAACTCGTAAAAAACTCAAATTTTTAAAATAGTTCAAGCAAATAGTTCAATAGTGATGAAATAGTTGTTGGAGACAATATTTCCTTTTCAGATATGTATCCCGATACATAACCCTTTTAGATAAATAACAATGAGTATATGTATCGGTTAATAAAATATAATTAAGTTTTTCATATTTATGTATTAGATACATAATTATGAACGTGATTAATACTGATTTTTATGCTTGAAATAATTGGAGTAATGTATCGATCAACAATAAGATTTATACACGATACATAGAACATATGAAACTTGTAATGTACTTGATGGTTGAAACATAAATATGATAATAAGTAAATACATAAATATCAACCAAATAAATTAGAAATTTGAATATTGGGTAGAGAAGGTCGTGTAGTAACGCACTCAAACTTTTTCATATTTTATATATTAGATACATAATAATGAAAATGATTAATACTAGTTAATATTTAAAATGATTGGGGTTATGTATCAACAATAAGATTTGTATTGGATACATTGTACACAACAAAATTGTAGTTTGATAGTTGAAACATAAACACGATACATAAGTAAATACATTAATATCAAGCAGATGCATTTAAAAAATTAAATCTTAGGTAGAGAAGGTCATGTAGTAAAACCCTCGACTCCCCCCCCCTCCCCCTTCCCCTTTTATGAAGCTTTTGCAACCAGTTATTTCGAACTAGAATTAGCATCCTTTCATAATTTCATAGTCTAGAATTTCTTAATCATTAAAGGATCCTTGTGGTGTTTGGATATACTTTCAACAAAACCATCCGTATCCGAATCAAATTGACGAGAAACAATATCTTCATTGCTTGCGGATACATTACATTAGTAAATTGAAACTATTTTAATTCAAATTCTTATATATTGAAATAACAATAGATGATTAAGAAATTACTATACCTCTTTTTAGAATTTGAAACTGATGATAAGTTCTAGAATAACACAGTTGTNTGATGGTTGAAACATAAATATGATAATAAGTAAATACATAAATATCAACCAAATAAATTAGAAATTTGAATATTGGGTAGAGAAGGTCGTGTAGTAACGCACTCAAACTTTTTCATATTTTATATATTAGATACATAATAATGAAAATGATTAATACTAGTTAATATTTAAAATGATTGGGGTTATGTATCAACAATAAGATTTGTATTGGATACATTGTACACAACAAAATTGTAGTTTGATAGTTGAAACATAAACACGATACATAAGTAAATACATTAATATCAAGCAGATGCATTTAAAAAATTAAATCTTAGGTAGAGAAGGTCATGTAGTAAAACCCTCGACTCCCCCCCCCTCCCCCTTCCCCTTTTATGAAGCTTTTGCAACCAGTTATTTCGAACTAGAATTAGCATCATTTCATAATTTCATAGTCTAGAATTTCTTAATCATTAAAGGATCCTTGTGGTGTTTGGATATACTTTCAACAAAACCATCCGTATCCGAATCAAATTGACGAGAAACAATATCTTCATTGCTTGCGGATACATTACATTAGTAAATTGAAACTATTTTAATTCAAATTCTTATATATTGAAATAACAATAGATGATTAAGAAATTCCTCTACCTCTTTTTAGAATTTGAAACTGATGATAAGTTCTAGAATAACACAGTTGTAATTAAATATTGTTGAGTAGAAGAAAGGACTGATACATTGGGAAATTATAGGCATGACTCAGGGATAGTTAAGCGTTGTGTATGGAGAATGAGAAGGATGTATACGGAGGTGAAGAGAGAAAAAGATAAAAGAGAGAAGATTTTGTAATGAATTTAAATGGTAGAAAATTTTAGAAATTATGCTATCTTAAATTTTATGCATTTGTAAGTTTCCCAAAAATCAAAATTTGATGTCAACCAAACTAATGAAAGTTATTCTCCTCATGAATTGGGTGTATCCCTAAGCATGTCAAACAAACCTTTCCAGTGATGTGAAATTTTTCTCATCCAATGGAACTTTACCTTAATAAGATGGTGAACAATTAATCCGCATTGATAGTACATCTTATTATATGAAGATTCCTTTCTATGCCTTCTTGTGTTCCTCCTCTTCTATAGCTCCCACATAATAATAACAGGGATCACCACCAAAATATGTTAAATCTTTGTATCTTCTTTTAGTTCCCACCATTTGATAATCATATGTAGATGCAACCATTCAATATCAAACGTTGCACATGAAACATACTGCCTCAATAGGTCTTGGAATATGGGGGCTATTTGTTTCATGTGTCATTGTCTCCATTTCTCCCTTTACAAGAAAATAGTATTTGGATATTGGGATTCATCTACTACAATAGAAATGTATATCGCAACTTTACAGAAGTTTTATAAAAGTCCTACAAAATTATAAGATTTCGTATAAATCAGGAAACATGCGGATACATAGTGACAACTTTGAATAACACATTACTTAATGGGATGAATGTTTTTGAGAAGGGGGATGTCTTCGAGAGGGGATGATATATATCGAACTCCCTAATAAGTCAAATGTTGAGGCTTCCGTTTCTTCATGTGTTGTGAACTGGGAGGGAAGCATTTACGTATACTCTAACTTTCATATAGGAGAAATGCCTAATCATAAATTACTATATTCATTTTTTTGGTAAGATCATAAACTACTATATTCATGTTCCCTTAACCTTTTTGTTTTGGGAAGTTATCCGTCAAACTCATTGTAAACCAAAGTAGCATCCTATTCTTAAATAAATGATAAAAATTGAAATACAAGCTAATTAAATATCATGACCATTTGATATCACAATTAAAGTAACTCAGAAAAGTTATTTTTGATAGAGAAACTGAAATAAGTTCCCTATGATTTATCAAGCATCTGAAAAGTTCATTCTTACCTCGCATAATATGAGCAGCCCACATATGATTATAAAGCACATTTTTATCTCACTTAATATTAGCGGTCCACAAAACACTATCAAGTAGATCATTTAAATACACTATGTAGCCGACCATGCACTTGAGTGACAACAGAAAGGTATTACCAAAAAGTATATCAAAATAGAGTTAGAACACTATGAATGAAGAGATAGTTTACTTGATCTGTTGTTTGCCTTCTTTCGATCTCATCACAACCTAATAACTTAACACAGTCAGCTTGCAGCGTCTCCTTTCTTTGTCTAACAAAAAGGACAACAGAGACCTGAATTCATAAAGGCACAACCCGCTAGAAAAAATTATTGAAACACTTCCAAATAACACTCCAAAAATGTAAGCTACTTGTCAATTTTATAAATTTACTAAGGTTTGCACACAACTACAAAAACCACATTCGGGGACATTTGTTTAGAGGCAATAAATAAATTGCTGCTAAATGCTCCCTACATTCGAGTATTACCGTCATTTGGGCATTTTCCAGGGAAAAAAATATAATTACTAGCGATTAAAAGTTCATTCTGCTATATAATTTTTACTTAATATATATTCTTCCTAAAGTTTATTTCCCGGTAAAATCCCTCTACCAACAAATTCACCCACACAGATTAGGGCAAACCTCTCTTCCTCATTCTCCAATTTCACCCATACAAATTAGGGCAAACCACTCTTCCTCATTGGCCATGGCGCGATCTCGTCTCTCTCGTCCTTACCAGGTAATCTTTGTACTCTCCTTGTCTCTGTTCGTACTCTCTCACTAGGTATTCTTTTCTTGATTTTGCAAATACATCTCTCTTCTATTTCCTCTCCCCTTATTGAATTGATATAGGTTCATGCACTCTGTCTTAACCTTTTTCATCGACCGATTTGTTTAATCACATATGTATGACGATGTGTAATGATACATGCGTTATTGATTTCTTATTGATTTAGTTTTTCTGTGAAAACTTCTTTTTCCATCAGTTAAAAAGTGTAATTTTGAGTATTTGTAATATTATGAGTTGCTATAGAGATAATTTCCTATAGACCCTCGGCTTAAAATAGATGTTTCTGAAGCAGAACTGCTAAAAATATATGTCATCAAAAGAGCAAGAGATAAAGCAGGGAAGCAACAATGAGTAATATACATTAAATATAAGAGAACACACGACTACTTAATAGTACTACAAAAGTAAGGAATAGAGAGTAAACATATACATATTTGTTGTCATTCTCCTAAATTAACAAAGAGAATCTCAAGAACTATTGACAATCCTCAATTATAATCTAAAAAATGAGTATTAGATAACTTTAAGCTCAAGATTACACACTAAGATAGGAAAGAGGCAATTGAGAATACTTGCCCAATTAAAAGATTCTGAATACTCATATCTCATAAGTAGGTTGTCATTGTTAGAACAAAAATACTCAAGAAACTGATTTGAAAAAATAAAAATAGAGTGAACTTATGAAATTACTTGTGTATATTAATCCGCAGAAAGTATGAATTTATACAAAGAAAAACCATCCACATTAAAACTAAAATAAGAACTTGTGCCACTAACTACCATAAAAGGGGGCCACTAACAGCCCTAACAGTTAAAGTTTCAAGTAAGTAAAGAGCAAGAGTTGAGTTCATTTCTCAAAAAGATATAAGGGAAATAAGTATTCCCTAGAGTTTTACAAATGTTTCACATTTGAGTAAAGAGGGGAACTAGAAGTTCCAAAAGAGTTTTGAACTAAAAGGGGAACGTTAATTTCAAAAGGAGCTTTTTAAAGCTAATGGTTCGGTAAATTATCTCAACCCAAAGGAAGGAAGTTTTATTAAAAGTATGAGCTAAAGTACATTTTCGGGAGTAGTATTAAGCACCGATGTGGAGATGAGAGTTCATATTAACTCAAGTCTCCATGTAAACCATGTAGCCAACATGGGATTTGACGTGTAATACTTTTTAGATGTTCACGTAAGGAAAGCTAGTGGATCCACTAAGTTGAGTAAGGTTCTATACCGATGGAAAAGGTGTAGATGGTCCTCTTGCAACGTGAGGTGAGACGTTGTATCATCACTTAGGCTTATAGTGATGGTTGTCGGTTAGAGAAACTGCCACAGAGACAATATTACTTTCTTATATAAGTAAAGTTGAGTTTCTTATTGCATTCCCTTTAACGAACTAAGTTGTNCTTGAGTTGAGCAAAGCCAAGGTAAGTTCATCTAATCCCCTTAATCTTAGTCGTTGTTTAGCTATCCAACTCGCATACTCATACATTCAATATACTGCTGCCAATTGGCCTGCATCGTTTCATGATGCAGACGCAGGTACCCAGGATCAGCACGCAACACTTTGTTGATCCAGATTGAGCTTCAGAGTTTGTGGTGAGCCTCCTTGCAATCTGGAGGACATCTTTTTATTTCTAACATTATCTTATCTTTTAGGATGTTGTGGGGTCTTTCCCGACATCCCTCTCTACATGGTTTAGAGGCTTCATAGACTACATTATTTTAGTTTGGAGTTGTTTTCAGTTATTAAGACTCAAATGCAATTTTGGCCAAAGTTATGATATGACGTATTTTTTCCTTTTATTATGTTTTTACTCGTGTCAAAGTTGAGGTTTGTCTTCCGCTGATTTAAGTAGACAGGCCAAGGGTTCGCTTGAGGATCAGCAATGGTCTTCGAGTGTTGATCCCGACCAGAGTGTAAGCTCGTGGATATAAAGCGCGTTGCTTTGTTCAGTTGTCAATCCAGAAACATGAATTTTATAATTTATGGTACCACCATATATCATTTTCTATTAATACCTTGTTTAATACATTAAAAATGTTGGCCTCTCCCAGCCCAAATTTCAAATTGTTGGGATGGGAGACCCAATTTTCTTCAATCTGTCATAATCTAAGTAATTCAATATTTTAAGATTGCTGCTACACCTTGTTTTGGGCCTAAACCATTTTCGTCCACGTATACGATGTATGTAGTTATCGTTTATCAATGATTACCGTATGTATTTCAATATATACAACATGTATCTACTTGATTTTCTCTATTTTTTTTGCTTCCAAGACCTGTATATCAGCCTCCAAATTTGTATGTTGGCTTCTATTCTGCTTCAACTGACTAAAGAATCGACTCGAGGGGAGAGTTTAAAACATATACAAGTCAAATCATTAAATCAAAACTTAGAAAATTAGAAGCAAAAGAGGAGAAAAAAGCTCAAGAACCCTAGTTCAAGAACGCCACAAGCTCCAGCAGTTCAATCCCCGAAACTTAAGTAGTTTTCCGTGGATTTCATCACTAGGTATGTGGGAAAACACTAGTGGGTTCCTTTCACCCATTGGGTCCTTAGTTTCAGTCAGTTCTTGATTCTCTTATCATGATTAAACCTAGGGTTTCTAGAAGCTTGATATAACTTCATAAATTTATTAAATATATGTTCCAAATCAGATTATCATGTTATTACTCAGATTATCGCATTAATTTCAGAACCCTAGCTTTGTATTTCTTTAGTTCTTGATTTACACATGCTAGGTCATATATTTCAGACACTTTAGATTCAGCTTAGTATTGAGTTAATATTTCTTTTGTACTAAACTCATTGTTTTCAAAATCTTGATTATAGAATATGGGTATTCCCTATCTTCTCATTTTATGTATGATTTAGATTCTGCAACAGTTTATTATCTTTAGTATGCTCATGATCATGCCAGCCGGGTTAGCTGGGTATTACTTGTGGTCCTAGGTTCCGTGTCCGCATCTCGGAGGTAGCTCGGGGTGTGACAAAACATGGTATCAGAGCAATAGGTTCAAGAGTCCTAAGATGTCTGAAAAAGCCGCACTAAGTAGAGTCCTTTTCATGGGTGTGNAATTGTGGGGTCTGTCCCGACATCCCTCTCTACACGGTTTAGAGGCTTCATAGACTACAATATTTTAGTTTGGAGTTGTTTTCAGTTATTAAGACTCAAATGCAATTTTGGCCAATGTTATGATATGACGTATTTTTTCCTTTTATTATGTTTTTACTCGTGTCAAAGTTGAGGTTTGTCTTCCGCTGATTTAAGTAGCCAGGCCAAGGGTTCGCTTGAGGATTAGCAATGGTCTTCGAGTGTTGGTCCCAACCAGAGTGTAGGCTCGTGGATATAGAGCGCGTTGCTTTGTTCAGTTGTCATTCAAGAAACATGAATTTTATAACTTATGGTACCACCATATATCATTTTCTATTAATACCCTGTTTAATACTGTAAAACTGTTGGCCTCTCCCAGCCCAAATTTCGAGTTGTTGGGCTGCGAGAACCAATTTTCTTCAATCTGTCATAATCTAAGTAATTCAATATTTTAAGATTGCTGCTACACCTTGTTTTGGGCCTAAACCATTTTCGTCCACGTATACGATGTATGTAGTTATCGTTTATCAATGATTACCGTATGTATTTCAATGTATACAACATGTATCTACCTGATTTTCTCTATTTTTTTTCCTTCCAAGACCTGTATATCAGCCTCCAAATTTGTATGTTGGCTTCTATTCTGCTTCAACTGACTAAAGAATCGACTCGAGGGGAGAGTTTAAAATATATCCAAGTCAAATCATTAAATCAAAACTTAGAAAATTAGAAGCAAGAGAGGAGAAAAAAGCTCAAGAACCCTGGTTCAAGAATGCCACAAGCTCCAGCAGTTCAAGCCCCGAAACTTAAGTATTTTTCCGTGGATTTCATCACCAGGTATGTGGGAAAACACTAGTGGGTTCCTTTCACCCATTGGGTCCTTAGTTTCAGTCAGTTCTTGATTCTCTTATCATGATTAAACCTAGGGTTTCTAGAACTTTGATATAACTTCATAAATTTATTAAATATATGCTCCAAATCAGATTATCATGTTATTACTCAGATTATCGCATGAATTTCAGAACCCTAGCTTTGTATTTCTTTAGTTCTTGAAATATACATGCTAGGTCATATATTTCAGACACTTTAGATTCAGCTTAGTATTGAGTTAATATTTCTTTTGTATTAAACTCATTGTTTTCAAATATCTTAGTTATAGAATATGGGTATTCCCTATCTTCTCATTTTAAGTATGATTTAGCTTCTGCAACAGTTTATTATCTTTAGTATGCTCATGATCATGCCAGCAGGGATAGCTGGGGATTACTTGTGGTCCTAGGTTCCGTGTCCGCATCTCGGGGGTAGCTCGGGGCGTGACAAAACATGGTATCAGAGCAATAGGTTCAAAAGTCCTAAGATGTCTTAAAAAGCCGCACTAAGTAGAGTCCTTTTCATGGGTGTGAAGTGCACCACATCTAATGTTAGGGAGGCGATAAAATGTTTTAGGAAAAACTTCACTTTCTTTTTACTCTTATCGTGCGTAAGTATGATCTTATTCCATTCTAACTTGACGTTCTACGTTTCAGATCATGCCTCCTCGTAGATCTAACGCTAGGAATGCGAATGCCAGGAATGCAAACGCAGCTCCTCCAATCCAGACCAAGAAGTCTCCAATGCTGAGTTCAGGAATGCCATACAGATGTTGGCTCACAGTATGACCCACCAGAACAATCACGTTCTTGATCCTATGAATAAAAATAGTGGATCAGCAGTAGCAAGGGTCCGTGACTTTGTTAGGATGAATCCGCCTGAGTTCTTAGGATTGCAGACTAATGAAGATCCTCATAATTTCTTGGACGAAATCAAGAAGATCTTTGAGGTGATGCATGTTACTAGGATATATCGGGTTGAGTTGGCGTTATACCAGCTGAAAGACGTGGCTCATATCTGGTACACTTAGTGGAAGGAGAATAGGGGTGCAAATGCAGCTCCTATTACTTGGGACTGCTTTAGTGAAACTTTTCTCGACAGGTTTTTCCCAATAGAGTTGAGAGAAGCAAAGGCCCAAGAATTCATGAACTTGAGGCAGGGAAACATGACACTCCAAGAGTATGGGCTGAAGTTTAACCAACTCTCCAGGTATGCTCCTCACATGGTTGTTGACTCCAGGGCTCAGATGAATAAGTTCTTGTATGGAGTATCAGATTTGGTGAAGACAGAGTGCATAAATGCTATGTTGCTGGGAGATATGAACATCTCTAGGCTTATGATTCATGCCCACCAGGTTGAGGGTGATAATCTTAGGGAATAGGCTAAGGAAAATAAGAAGGCTAGGACTGGGAACTATGGCTATTCTTAGTAGAAATCGGGTGGTGGAAATCGCTCGCAGGGTAAGCAGAATTTTTTAGCTCCAGCCCTTTCATCAGCTAGTGTTCCATCCTCCAAGAATAGGTATGACCAGAAGGGCAGAGCACCAGGCTCTAAGTCTCAAGGAAGTGTTTCAGGCACCAACACTTACCCGACTTACAATTATACCAACACTTACCCCACTTACCCTAAGTGTGGTAAGAACCATCCGGGCGTGTGTCTTGCAGGAAAAGAAGGATATTTTGGATGTGGTCTGTCTGGTCACAGGTTGAGGGACTGTCCTTCTAGACAGGGTCAAGGAGGTGGTAATTGTAGAGCTCAGTCTACAAATTCAGCAGCACCAGCAAGTCGTCCAACTCAGCAGGGTACCTCATCTGGTACAGGTGGCGGTCAGCGCCAGAAAAGACTTTATGCTCTTCAGGCTTTCCAGGATCTGGAAGGTTCTTCTGATGTAGTCACTGGTACGTTACGAGTCTTTGATCTTGATGTTTATGCATTTTTAGATCCAGGGGCTACTCTTTGTTTTGTAACTCCTTATATAGCAGTCCAATTGAGTGTCATTCCAGAAACTCTCTCAGAACCCTTCTCAATGTCTACTCCAGTCGGTGATCCAGTTATAGCTAGACGGGTATATAGAAATTGCCCTGTCATAGTCTCTCAGAAAGTCACCTCAGCAGATCTAGTAGAGTTAGAAATGGTAGACTTCGATGTCATTCTAGGCATGGATTGGTTACACTCATATTATGCCTCAGTTGATTGTAGATTTAGGATTGTTCGTTTTCAGTTACTAGACGAACTAATCTTAGAATAAAAGGGTAGTAGCCTAGAGCCTATAGGTCGATTTATTTCTTACCTTAAGGCCAGAAATATGATATCTAATTGTTATCTCTATCATCTAGTTCGGGTTAAGGATTCAAGCCTTGAAACCCCATCTCTTAAGTCAGTTCCAGTAGTCTGTGAATTTCTAGAAGTATTTCCAAAAGATCTTCCCGGGGTTCCTCCCGAAAGGGAAATCGACTTAGGAATTGATCTCCTTCCAGATACCCAGCCTATTTCTATTCCTCCTTACAGAATGGCTCAAGTAGAGCATAAGGAATTGAAAGAGCAGTTGAAAGACCTTCTAGATAAGGGTTTCATCAGATCTAGTATTTCACCATGGGGTGCACTAGTATTGTTCGTAAAGAAGAAAGATGGTTCTCTCAGAATGTGCATTGACTATAGATTGTTGAACAAGGTCACAATAAAGAATATGTATCCCATCCCCAGGATTAATGACTTGTTTGACCAACTTCAGGGTGCTAGTCATTTATCAAAGATAGACCTCAGATTAGGTTATCATCAGCTCAGAGTCAGATATAGTGACATTCCAAAAACAGCCTTCAGAACTCGGTATGGTCATTATGAATTTGTAGTTATGTCGTTTGGACTGACCAATGCTCCTGCAACTTTCATGGATATGATGAACAGAGTGTTCTAACAGTACTTAGACTTGTTCGTTATCGTATTCATTAATGATATCCTCATTTACTCTAGGAGTGAGGAAGAACATGCAAGTCATTTGATAGTTGTTCTGCAGACTTTCAAGGATCACTAGTTATTCGCTAAGTTTAGTAAATGTGAGTTTTGGTTGCAATCCGTTGCTTTCATTGGTAACATTGTATCTAGTGAAGGGATCTGCTTAGATTCACAAAATATAGAAGCAGTGAAACAATGGCCCAGACCTACCTCTGCAACAGATATCAGAAGTTTCTTAGATCTAGCAGGTTATTACAGAAGTTTCGTGGAAGGATTTTCATCCATAGCCTCACCACTGACTAGGTTGACTCAGAAGATGGTCAAGTTCCAGTGGTCAAATGATTTTGAGAAAAGCTTCGCAGAATTGAAAACTAGATTGACTACAACTCCTGTCTTGACTCTACCAGAGGGTTCAGATGGTTATGTGATCTATTGCGATGCATGCAGAGTTGGCCTTGGTTGTGTGTTGATGCAAAGAGATAAGGTTATATCTTATGCCTCTAGAAAGCTTAAGGTGCATGAGAAGAACTATGCAACTCATGACCTCGAGCTTGTAGCAGTGGTGTTTGCACTCAAGATATGGAGACACTACTTGTATGGTGTTTATGTAGATGTGTTCACCGATCATATGAGCCTTCAGTATGTATTCACCCAGAAAGAGTTGATCTTTGCCAGAGGAGATGGCTTGAGTTCATTAAGGATTATGATATGAGTGTGCATTATCATCCTGGAAAGGCGAATGTAGTGGACGATGCTCTAAGTAGATTATCTATGGGTAGTGTAGCCCATGTCGAGGAAAAAGAAAGGAGCTAGTGAAGGATATTCACAGGCTTACTCGCTTGGGAGTTCGCCTTATGAGCATATCAGACAACGGTGTAACAGTTCAGAATGGGGAAGAATCGTCTTTGGTAGTTGAGGTTAAGGAAAAGCAAGAGAGTGATCCGATCTTGCTTGAACTAAAGGGTGCAGTCAACAATCAGAGAGTGGAGGTTTTCTCCCAAGGGGAAGATGGTGTACTTCGCTACCAAGGTAGATTGTATGTTCCTAATGAGGGAGAGTGAGGCAGCATATTCTTGCAGAAGCTCACAACTCCAGGTATTCTATTCATCCAGGTGCCACTAAGATGTACCGCGATCTGCAGAAAGTCTATTAGTGGAATGGCATGAAGAGGGATATAGCAGACTTTGTGAGTAAGTGCCCCAATTTCCAGCAAGTCAATGTAGAACATCATAAACCAGGTTGTATGACTCAAGAGATCGATATTCCTACTTGGAAGTGGGATGTGATCAATATGGATTCATCACAGGGTTACCTCGTACTCGCAGACAACATGACTCAATTTGGGTGATAGTTGATAGGATGACTAAGTCTTCTCAATTTTTGGCGGTCAAGACTACATATTCGGCAGAGGACTATGTCAAGCTTTACCTTACTGAAATTGTGAGGTTGCATGGGGTTCCTTTGTCTATCATCTCAGATAGAGGTCCTCAGTTTGCCTATCATTTCTGGAATTCATTTCAAAAAGGTCTTGGTACTCAAGTTAACCTTAGTACAACATTTCATCCACAGACGGATGGGAAGGCAGAGCGTACCATTCAGACCTTAGAGGATATGTTGAGAGCTTGTGTGATCGATTTCAAAGGTAGTTGGGATGATCACCTTCCTCTTATTGAGTTTGCCTACAATAATAGCTACCATTCCAGCATTCAGATGGCCCCTTATGAGGCTTAATATAGGCGTAGATGTAGATATCTTGTTGGTTGGTTTGAAGTAGGTGAAGCAGCTTTGATAGGGCCAGGTTCAGTCCTTTATGCTATGGAGAAAGTGCAACTCAATAGAGATAGACTTAAGATAACCCAAAATCGTCAGAAATCTTATGCAGATGTAAGGAGAAGGGAACTAGAGTTCCAAGTTGATGATTGGATTTTTCTTAAAGTCTCACCTATGAAAGGGGTGATGAGATTTGTAAAGAAAGGGAAGCTCAATCCTAGATATGTAGGCTGTTACAAGATCTTGGAAAGGGTTGTCAAGGTGGCATATGAGTTAGAGTTTCCAGCAAAATTATCAGCAGTACATCCGGTCTTCCACATCTCACTCTTGAAGAAGTGCGTGGGTGACCCAGCCTCTATAGTGCCATTAGAGAGTGTGGCGGTGAAACATAGTCTTTCTTATGAGGATATACTAGTTGAGATTCTTAAACGTCAGGTTAGAAGGTTGAGAAACAAAGAAGTCGCTTCAGTCAAGGTTTTGTGGAAGAGTCAGTCCGTAGAGGGAGCTACTTGGGAAGCAGAAGCAGCCATGAAAGCCAAGTATCCTTACCTTTTTCCTTCCGATTCCATTTCATCTTGAGGTAATAGTTCCTCTTCAGTTTTACAGGCATTCATGCGTAAATTTAATTTTAAAATCTTGTTCCCTCAGTTTGTACTATCAATTTTAGCGTAATTGCATGTACTCATAACTCAATTCAGTCAGAAGTTAGTTCTCCGTGTTTAGTAGTGGGGTTTGCATCTCTCTCCCTCTATTTCAGCTAGTTTAGTCTTCATTCGAGGACGAATGTTCCCAAGGGGGAGATAATGTAACACCCCGTAGTAAAAACATACCAAAAATTAGTTTTTCAGAAAAATCTGTAGGTGCTACCAACGGTGGCATCGACGGACCGTAGCCTGAACCACGGTCCGTCCTGCACAACCGTCGATGGGATCAGAAACTCCCAAAACATTAAGCCTAGAAAAATTGGTTGAGTCTTGGACGACGGATGGACTTACGGTCCATAGTCCGTGATCGTCGATCAAGACTCCCTTCAACCACTCTCTGACAAGAGCTAAGGATGACCAGCATGTTTCGTAAGTGGACCTACGGTTCGTAGGTCTGACAGTAGGTGGAAAATTTGCAGCCAGTTAAGGGGAAATGCAGTTGAGTCAACTTAAAATGCTCATAACTATTAGCAAAAATGATTTAGGTCTCCCATGACTTACCCAAAGATAAATAATTGAATTATCTTTCCATAGCAATCGACCTTTCTAAAATCAGACCTCCGAGTAAAAATTTATGCGCATTTTAGTAAAGGTCAGTCGAACAGGCCCTTACGACGGACCCAACGACGGGGCGTCAGTCCTGGCCGTCGTGAGGGCTGACAACAACCTTCATAGGGGTCTTTTTGACCTTTCCTACTCTGCTTAAACCCTAAGTTACGTCGTTTTAACTCTAAATCATCAGATTTTAGTCAGTTTAAGCCTAGTAACATAATTAAAACATATCCAAGTCAAATCATTAAATAAAAACTCTGAAAATTAGAAGCAAGAGAGGAGAAAAAAGTTCAAGAACCCTAGTTCAAGAACTCCACAAGCTCCAGCAGTTCAAGCCCCGAAACTTAAGTATTTTTCTGTGGATTTCATCACCAGGTATGTGGGATTTCACTAGTGGGTTCCTTTCACCCATTGGGTCCTTAGTTTCAGTCAGTTCTTGATTCTCTTATCATGATTAAACCTAGGGTTTCTAGAACTTTGATATAACTTCATGAATTTATTAAATATATGTTCCAAATTAGATTATCATGTTATTACTCAGATTATTGCATGAATTTCAGAAACCTAGCTTTGTATTTCTTTAGTTCTTGAATTCTAGGTCATATATTTCAGACACTTCAGATATACATTCCTCAGTTATAAATGCATAATTACCAGATTAATTGTTGCATGTTCAATTTGCATGTTCAGTTTCAAGATATCCAGTATTTACAGAAATTCAGATATAATCATTTAATTTACAGAATTCATTGGGAGTAGCATAATACCGAGCTGTACCCAATAGTCCCAGAACTACTAGCCAAGTAGGTTGTAAGTCCCCTCTATGGGCAATCAGTTTAGTAATCACGCCAGCATGCCTTTATACCTTTGGCAGGGTATATTGGGTCCTCTCGATGGGGCATATACATCGGACTCCACATTTAGCTTATGTGGTTTTATTATCGATTATAAGTAGCTCCCACAGTTCAGTCAGACTCTCTGCATTGACCATTTATCTATATATTTAGTATTCAGTTTCAGCATGTTATAAATTGAACATTGCATCCAGTTAGCTCAGAAATCTGCACATCACGTTCAGATTATTATACTTGTTTTTGTGCTTGTTCAGTTATGTTTAATTTTAGCTTTACTCTATCCTACATGCCCAGTACCTTTCATGTACTGATGCATATGTGCGCTACATATTCTCGTGATGTAGGTTCAGGTTCTCAGCATCCATATCATGCATAAATCAATTTCCGATCTCCAGTTCAGCCGATTTAGTGGTGAGTCCTCATTCTCCGAGGACAACAGTCATGAGTTTCATTTCTATCTGTAGTCATTTAGTTTCAGTTTTTGCTAGATTTAGCTGGGGCATGTCCCGGTATTTCTAGTCTAGTTTAGAGGCTATTTTCGGACATAGTTAAATTCAGCTTAGTATTGAGTTAATATTTCTTTTGATTGAACTCATTGTTTTCAAATATCTCAGTTATAGAATATGGGTATTTTCCACAACAGTTTATTATCTTTAGTATGCTCATGATCATGCCATCAGGGTTTTAGCTTGGGATCACTTGTGGTCCTAGGTTCCGTGTCCGCGTCTTGGGGGTAGCTCGGGGCGTGACAATTGTGATGGTTGTCAGTTAGAGAATGTCCCAATAGACTCTCATGGCATTTTATAAACAAAAAATTTGTTCATTAATGAGGCATACACGCTGTATTAACTCATATATTAGTAGACCTTAACCATACACACATTATCAATCATAAGCTAATAAGGAAGAAAACAAAATAACAACACTCTCATGAGATAAAAAACGGCAATCCAAAGTAGAAAATCAACATGTCAATATTTAAATATTTGGCAGCTTGTAAGAACAAACAAATGAAACCATTTTCGAGAGGTGGTCTATATACTATACATCATCGATCTATTTTATTCATACAAACTTGATCTTTAAGGAGAATAAGCAAATATTGCTTGAGATTTACAAAAATTAAGCAATATGATTAAACACAACTGGAAAGTATCGGAGCATGCTACTCAACCAGATATATTCTAAAACTATGACAAAACTTTGGGAAGATTTGATCAAAACATAGCTTAAACTAGATCAATAACTCAACGCAACAACATATATTATCAGCAAGAGGAGTAACACTTAACTATATTCAAATGCTTAAAAAGCAAATCGGTATCACTATTAAGGAAATGATCATAAAGTAAATAACAACAATATAATCAAAATCTAAAACTTAAACAACAAAAACACGAGATGAAGATGAATTAATAAAAGGAAAGGAATATTACCTTTTCTCGAGCAGCGACTGGAACAACAAGCAAGATGAGAGATTTCCAAGGCCACAAATTAGCTCAAATTAAACCCTAGACCTCTGTTCCTCTTAAACTATTTTCTACAAATATTTTGTATGTATATTCTTTATTCTGTCCGCGCTTTCCCCTGTTTTCGTTTTATACCTTCTCCCTCTTATATGCTTCAAAACAATATTATTTAAATAAATGTTCAACTAGAAAAATAAAATATTTTGAGATGATTTTCAAATATTCATAAAATGTACAAATATAGACATAATTATGTAAAAATTATAAAAAGTAACAAAACTACTTAAATAACTTGCAAACTTTTTTATTTTATATTTGAAATATTCGAAAACTAGTTAAACTAGTTATTTAAGATTATTGAAGATTGAAGAAGTTTGATGATTAATCTATATTTTGAAGGAATAAAATTGGGTTTCAACACAGCAGTCTTTTCTTTTTCACTGAGAATTACATTGAAATCTTCGCCAACTGCCCAAGGTAATAGATTCTCTTGAGAAATTTCTTCAATTTGTTCTCATAATTCCAACCTCTCCAAAACATTGATGTAATGAGACATAATTTGTCGTTCATTCTAAAATTCTTTTGTATTCTTTCTTTTGTCCCGTAACTCAGTCTTGTTTTATTGAGTCTTATTTGCTTTCCTTTTGTCGTTACCTATCTTCTAAGATTTTCTTTCCTCCTCATTGCTATTTGACACTAGTTTATAAATAGTCTCCTTCTTTGGGTATAGTTCAAGATGTTATGCATAGTTTTAACGAACTCATGTCCAATGTAACAGTAACCAACTTCTCAACTATATTAGCAAGACTAGAGTTCATGTTACACCCTCAAAATGAGATAAGGTAGCTAGAGCCTCACATGTCCCTAAAAAGGTTAATAATCGGTTAATTAATTGTTTTATGGTTTACATAATTGATTTCAAGTAACTTGGAGGTCAAACATCTAAGAACGTTAAGACGTTCAAAAGTTGCTCTTCAGACGTGTTAGCGAGTCCTTGTATGTTTGCCTTATTTTATATGTTGTTTGGAGTTGAAAGGCAGCGTAGTTGAACCTAGTATCCTAATAAGCATGTTAAGGGTCAAAGCGTCCAGGTCCGACCTCCCAAGGATCGCCCTAGGGGTCCACGAAGGGACCCCAAACTTTGGCCAAGCAGGCTGCCCAAGGCAGCAGAATTTGTGCCTTGGTGAAACACAGGCGCGCCGCACCCTTGTAGCACACTTCACTGTCCAGAAATTAATTTCCAAGTACTTGCGGGAACAGCTCCGCGACGCGGACTTGTTCCTCGACGAAGATTCCAAAACTGAAAGTTGAGTTTGACATGTCTAAAAGTCCTATAAAATATGGGGTTTTTTGGTATCTTAGGGGGACGTTTATTAATTGATTTTTAGACCTATTTAACCCCTTTCCCAAGCCAAAACCCCAACACCCATTAAGAAATCAAAATCCCCAAAATTCTCATCTTTTCTAAGTTCTCCTAAAACCTCCATTGAAGACCAAGCTAAAGAACAAGCTATGGAGTTGGATTCTTTGATCTTTCTTTTCCAATCCTTCATGGGTCTTCCATCAATAAGGCATGGTGATCCTTCATACCTATATAACCATTTATCTATGGTGTCCTTTCAAAGGTTTTCAAAAGATGATTCTAAGTCAAAAGTCCTATTTTTCAATCTAGCCATGGGTTCATTATCAAATTTATTTAAAAAGCATTCTAATAATGAATATATGTTAAGTTACTGATTTTATGATAAATTTTTGTCCAATTTTATGAAGAACTCATGATCCTCCTAATTTCTCAAATTGGCCTATAATGTGGCTCTTGTAATCTTGATTTCATGCTTATAGAATTGTGATTAGATTCTATTGAATTGCTTATTTCTATTACTAACTATATCAATTGAATATGAATTATGGGGGAATTATCAAATAAGATCATTAGCATGGATATTTGGTAAGTTGACCAATTTCTTCTATTTATCCTAGATTTTACATTGAATTGTGTTGATTGGTATGGTCCACTTATGGTGGCGGTGTTTGTATTCTTGTACATGTTTATGCATTATGATCATGGCCTTGAAGGCATTAGATGCGAGATGAATTAATATAATGATTTGCATACTTAGGAAGTTGAAGGATTTATCCTTGATTCTAATATCATGTTTTAAGTAAATTGATGTTATCTGACGTATATGAGTAGCCTCCCACACTAGTTGCATGATTTAGGTGTGTGAATGATTTATGTATATATGTGATGATCATGTTAGGGTTAGGTATGGTCTAAGATGGCTAATGTTGATGAATACTCTTATAGCATGACCCCGACCCATATGAACCCTATATGAATGTGTGATCAAAGTATGCTAGGAGTCTTCTATTCTAATGATTGAGTATGTTCTTGTCTCCTGTGATCTAATGTGAATGTTTGTAGTTTATAGTCCTTAATACTATATATGTGTGTATGACTTCAGACTTGAGGAACGTTGTACATGTGTTGTGATCTTTAGAGGGTGGCTTCCTCAATACTATGTGATAGTCATTATGTGATCATGTTCACCTATGAAAACACACACAATTTATGCATATCTTTGAGTAGGATATATTCATGATGACTAAGGAAAGTATAGTTCCCCTATGCATCATTAACTATTTCTATGCATGTAAAGTATATGATTTATGAAGTTATGAACATATGTGCCTAAAGGTGTTTATGTGAAGGTAGATCTCACATATATGTGTACACGCACACATGCGTGTATGAATATGATATGATTATGTGAAAGAAAATTCTCACATAAGGTAGGTTCTATGATGAATGTAGCATTCTCACCCTAGATACCTTAGATCAATATAATATATGAGGGAGTAAGTCCCTAAGACCTATTCTTTATGAAATAACGGTATCTAAAGGCTTAATGATATTTAAAAACGGAGTTATTGCTTAGCACCAAGTGAACATGGAAAATGAGAGTGAGAGCTTCACGTTAGTAAGTCCGGCCTCCCACATGGGTTTCTTCACAACTTGTAGTGTGGGTTCCCAATATATGTGTTGTCTCATGAGATAGAAACCTTCACGCTTAGTTAGTCAAGGTTTCTAGAAGCAATCTCCTTGTTCCATAAATATGTTCCACATAAGACTCTTGCTTAGTGGACCCACCTAGAATAGCTATGTACGAATGGTTGCACCTTCGGCAAGTGTTAACCCTCTCTTTTCGGTGTGGGAGTAGAACACCCGATTCCATGTAGCTCACATGGTCTATGTTTGTTATTTATATGTCTCCCAAAGGTTAATAAAATAAGTAAGATAAGAATATGAACACTAATCTAAATTCCTTGAGAATTGTACTTAGTATAGGAGGAGTATGGACCCTACCTATACATTGCGCTAGAGACTTCAAGAAAGGATAGGATTGGAGAACTTTATGAAGTAAATACTTATGTTATATATGACTTGTATGAATGCATGTTAAGTGACCTTTTTATGTTAATATATGAATTATGACTATGCGTGTGAGTTACGCTTATGACTTCGAAATGAGTTTACTTAGTATATGTGGGGGTATGGGACTCCATGTGTACATTGCATGAGTAACATTGTGAAGGGGTTATGAGGGTAGTTTACCTGTGATATGAACTAAATTATTTATGACTAAGGTTGTAGTAACGTAAAGAGTCCTTACATGTTGGTATGAAGTATGTGGCCTTATTTCTAGTTGTAAATGAATATGTTATGACTTGATAGATTATGTTATGACTTGTTGAATATGTTATGCCTAGTCTAGGGTGACTTCTTAGGTACACTTGGTGGAAGTAGCATTATGGGATGGTACCTACCTATAGCACTAGTGTGACTTAGGAGTTGCCTTAGGTGATGGTCCTTATGTGAAGTTGATGTCTTTGATGTGCTTATGACTTGTGAGTATATGTGGTTCTGTTTATGAAGCATATTATGAAAGACTATTCTAAGGTGACCTCAAAGTGAGACATTGTAGTAAGTACACTTGAGGGTTACTTAAGGAAAGTAGTAAGATAGAAAGAGAGGTAATGTATGGTATGTATTAAATATGTTTTAAAGTATGATAAATGACGTTATGTGCTATTATGAGTAGTATCCATGTCTATATCATGTATGTGAACTATGTTGAGCTTATATGTGCACATGTTCAAGAAGTTTACTTAAAAGACATGTTGCATGATTTCAAGTGAAATGTCCTCTTTAAACGCATGTTTTTGCATAGTTGTCATAATTAGTACATTCTTGTACTACTACCATTCTTCTTCATCTTTTTACACAGGTGTAGTTGGTGATGGCTAGAAGATGTCTCCTAAGTGAAGAGCTTGGATATATCTCCCAAGTTCAAGTAAAGGGACCCTTATGATTTAAGGATTGCCTATGTCAAGATATTTCTTTAAATTGACGTAATAGCTTAGACTTATATTTATGTTGTTAAGGGTCGTGTCCCTATTTTACTCTATTGATGTTGAGTCTAAGATGGCACAAGACACTTAGAGTCTAACTATGTATTATGATACACACACACACACACACACACACACACACACATATATATATATATATGAAGTAATGTTCTAGCATATGATGTGCTATGAAAAGTTTTAAATTTTCCGCTATTTTACGATTATGCAATGAAAGATATCTAAGGGCTTGTCTTCGATCTCCGAGACGTTGACGACACCGTGTTAAGATTCAAGAATATCATAACTTCTAGGGTATACCCTCGGGTCGTAACAGTTCAATTACAAATCCACATAGAAAATGCAACAACGCAAAAAACAAAAAACCAAACTGAATCATAGAAACACTAAACATAAGAACTAGGGAACTGATAGACAGTACAAGCGAGATGAGAAGCATAGACTCACAATTGGGGATGAGAAACGTAGATTCTGTCTTTCCCATAATTCTGTCTTATTTGACTCCTTGTTGCCATGTCTACGTGAAGCGGCTTACCCATAACTGCTCCTTAAATGGTATCTCTTCCAAAGAAATTTGGTGGTAAATATCTGTAAAGATATTCATACAATTGTTGACGTGTAGTTTCTTCTTCAGTATCAAATAGAGGATCTCATTTCAATATTCTAATAAGGTATGACCAATTGTGATCATGATGTAAAAGGGACAATTTTGATAACAGGTTCAGATAGTCTTTCAACAATTTTGCCCTTATAAGTACATGTTTGTTACTCAATAATCCAATATTTTAGAGTCTGAAATAAAACCTTTTGATAAGACTACCGAATCCAAAAAGAGTAACATAAGTATCTCATAAAAGTAAAAATCAAGTGTGCATGGTCCGTGAAGTTCTTTCTTTTTGAAAAAATAAAAGAGGCAACCATAATTATTTTGTTTCTCTTTTTTTTGTTATTGATTTAATAAATAATTAAGAATTCTTCTATTCTATGTTTGTTTTGTGGTTGGGTGGGGTGGGGAAGGAATTTTTTTTTTGATAAAGAATTTTAAAAATATGATTTTTGAACAAGGAAATAAAATTTTTTTGATAATAAGGATAACCACATTCGAAGAGAGTTTCTTAAGTATCGCATCAAAGTGAGAATCAAATTAGCATAGTTCATGAATATCATGGGATCTCCCTTAAAAATCATCATTGCCTAATTAGTTATAACCATTTAAATATCATGACGCTATCCCTTAAAAATCGTAAGCCTAACCTAGATCTATCACCTGATGACTACTCTGCTATTTTATTCAACACATAAACTTGGTCTTTACTAACACAATATTGCATCATCATAAACTCCCTTTTGGTGAAAGTATACTCTAACTCATCCTGACTTGTATCAATTACTCTACCTTCTATCATGAAATTTATACAAACTCATTACTTCTTAGTTTACCCATAAGGAAAAACTCCTAAGTAATAACTTGTGGGTGCATGACTGCAACAACATAATTCTTCACATATCACTATCTTCCTTTCTTAGATAACTATACCTCTGCATGCATTCTTTTAACTCTCGGCACTTTTACTACTAGGACTTATGACATTATAAGTGATACTATCTTTTCGAGTGAAAATATTGTCCAAGCTCAACACACTTCGTCATAAGCATATCAATCGAAACAAGGTTTAGAGAAGACAGGTTGGAAGTACATCTACTTTTAGCTTGTACGCACAATTCATATGAATAAGAGTACATTGTTTTGAATGTCAGCATAAGCTAACTCACAGGTTTCTCTCATGCCCCTCTATAATCTTATGACTTTCTAGAGACTTTTGCTGACAATAACTCGTCGATAAGGATTTGGGATTTGATTTTCAACTACCTTGAGTATGACGGGTAATTGAATGGATTTGAGAAACACACGAGTTTGAATAAGTTTCTTATGACATGGTTCTATTTCACAATTTAGAGTATGAAAGAAGAGAAATTTTTCTTAAATGTGTGTAGTCCCTCATTTACATAAGTAGGACCCTCACAACTATAAGTAAGATCCTACTGACACGACTTCATATCCACCCTAGGGTACTTTAACTCTATGCTCAGATACCAACATTGTCACACTCCGAGCCTACATCCTGGATGTGGACGATACTCGACAACCATTTTTGGTCCCCAAGCAAACCTTTGGCTTGGATGACTACATAGAGGAAAACTCACTCAAGCAATAATACTTAAAATAGAATTTTGAAAATTTAAACTCAAATTAAATATTCAACTCATTTGTCTCTAAAGTACTCAATAATATAAGTATAATAGTTTGCAAAAAAAAGAAAGCAAGGAAAAGTAGTACTGAAAGACTCGTCAACTTTATCTATGTATGAAGTCTCTAATGTCTAAGATAGGTTTCGGGATAAGACCCATGAAACCTCTAAACAACTAAATTAAAAGTGAATGTGAAGTCCTCGGAATACAATGAGGTTCACTAAAAGCTAACTGGAGAGCAGAGTACTCTCAACAAAGCACATGTGATGATCCTGAACACTTTTATCTGCATCATAAAAGGATATAAGTCAAATGACATCAGTACATTTGAATGTATGAGTATGTAATATAACTAAAAAAAATAAATGTATGAAAGGGCTGCAATAGACATTACATAAACTCAACTAATGTAATGAACAAAAGGAATGAAATTATTTGAGCTTTACAAAAATATTTACTTATCTCTAACACTCAACATAATAAGTAATATAAAAATTACACTTTAACTCTATTGGGATATTCTCTAACTGACAATCATCACAATAATACAACACCTTGTCCACGTTGCCAGAACTATCCTATATGGGATATAGGACACCTCAACTAAGTGGATCCACTAAGCTCTTCCAAAGGAAATAAGGATTCATCTAAAAAAGTATGATCTTGCACCCATGTTGGCAAAACATAGTTTATGGGGGATATGAGTTGTTTGAACTCTCCCTCATATTGGTATTTAATACTACTCCAAATAATATATACCCTTTCTCAAATGTATAAAAACATTTCTCTTTCTCTAGTTTGAAATAATTTCTCAAGCTAACCATTTAAAAGAGTTATCTGCTTTGAAATATCTCTGCAGCTCATTGCGCATTTAGAAAACAATGTTCTCTTTCTTCAAAGTAAAATACTTTCTCTTTGTTAAGATATACTAAGAAAAAAAACCTCTTTAAGAGGTAATTTCTTTGTACTTAATTTTTCTAAAACTCTTTTAACTTTTCTAAAAAAAAGGGTCTACTCTTTCTTCATATAAAAAACACATCTTGGAAGTATTTAGTTCTCTTATATTTTTTCTTAAACTCCTCATTACTTCCTCAAAATTCAGTTTAAACACTAATATTTTGTTTAAAAGATTCTCAATGAGAATTCAATGAATACTCAAGAATAAGGTTCATGCTGAAATTAGACATGAACGAATCAACCAAAGGATCTCAATAACAATATAGAAAATTCAATACTCAGATTTCAAGAACTCATAACTCAGTGACATTCCTCATCTCAAGAATACTCAAATCATAGAGTTCATGCTGAAATATAGACATGATCCAACCAACTCAAGAAACACAATGCATAACATATAGGAATTTAATAATTAGGAATAATATTTCCAAAAGAATCAGGAACTCAAGAACTCAAAATCAACTAATCTCTAGAAACTCAAATCTAAGGATAGAATCCCAGATTACCCTTTTATTGATTTGAAAGTAAATGTATAGAATGTAGAAGAACTAGTCTAACACTATGTTTGCAAGAACGAGGTTTTTTGGCAAAATCGACGGAACTCGAAGAACACGTGAGCCCTAATTTTTCTTCTCTTGGAACCTTGTTTTAATATCTTGATGTGTTAATTAACGTAAAAGAATTGATTAACACATTTAAGCCCTTAATTAGGTGTGAAACACCGTGGTTTAGGCTTATAATAACGGTTAAAATGTTGTAGTTTAAATACCAAATGTATAGGAGAAAGACCAAAATTACCCCAACTTTTAAATTTTACAAGATACCTTAAAAGGGAGGTTTCACAGACCGTTAAGGCATCCTGATCCGTGAAAATTCACGGGCCGTATAGATGGCCGTTAAACTTCATTTGTCCGACAATGCTTCTCTAAGACAGACATAAATATTTATTCGAAACTTAATGAGAATAATTTGATGGTTTTTGAAGGATTTCAAAGACCTTTATTTTAATAAGTCATGGACCACCTAATTCATTATGTGATGAGAGATATGATTGTTTGAAGTTGACCCAAAATATAAAAATTGATGGGTGACATGTATGGACCCCCAAAAGGACCGTACAAGCCACCACGGGCCACCTAGGGTCCCGTCCAGGTGACCCCCTCCTTGTCAGCCTTTGATAGTTGGTCACATTGCCCTAAGCGAGTCTTGGTCCCCTAAACGGTCCATATAGGGAGTCGTGAAGGGTCCATGGTCCATTTTGGGTTCGTGGACTTTTCAGTTAACCCTCTTTAGCCTTTATCAATGTTTGAAGTGCTACATGAACGATTATAATTTTAAGAGTAGAGTTATGTGGTGTTATAGAATGATTCGAGTCTGATCTTTGAAAATTTTGATGTATTACAGTCACATCAGGTTATAATTGATACCTAAATTGATTAAACTAACTGTCAATTTTGTTTTGGAAATTCAATTTTCTATTTTTTTTGGGTCGATGGCCCATTTTCCAGAAGGATAAATCGATAATGTTTTTAAATTGAAGCCTTTATTTCCTCTTTTAATTAGAAACTAACCCCACTACATCCCTAATCATCCAATTACCTTTTAGATATCTACAAATTACTTCCCACATCTTCATTTCTTCCCAATTCTATCTGAAATTGCTCAATCATTAACTCTAGTAATTTTTGGTTTTATTATGTTAAACTTTCATCATTTACATGGATAATCGTCCTCTTCATCGAAGATGAGGAAAAATAAGTCTAGTGTGATTATATTTTAAGCTACTAAGTGCACATATGATTCAGTGTCTACTTTAATTATGGTGAAGCATATAACCAAAAATTTGCATTGAAATATAGTGAGGATATTGTTCTCTTTTGCATAAACATAGACACTCAAATGCAAATCTTTCTTAAAATTTGAATTTGTATTTGAATTTGAATTTCTGTATGATTACTCGTTTGTTGAAGTCAAATGATCGAATTTCATCTCAACCTATGAGGATGAATGTATACACTAATACCCTTAATAAAATAAAGTTTTTGTTTCAATTTGATTCAGTTTATAGAGAATACCCGAAAATCCTTGAACGTCGAAACATGAATAATTTGGGGGTTTTAGGAGTATGCATTGGGTTCTAGTGTTTTAAAAAATAAGTCAAAATATTTTTTTCCTGTTAAACGAATACTCCTATTTACTAGATATAATATAACAATAAATCATTACAAACAGAGATGGCCACGTTAATACTTGGCTTAAAGAACTACAAATCAAATTACATGACGACCTTTTGAGCCTAGAAAAAGTAATTCATTCTTTGTCTACTTTTGAAATTCTTAAAAAAAATAATATGGGGTCTATTAATTAGGAATCCAGAGAAGGCGGTGAGGGGAATTGAGGAGTCCTTAATTAGGAAACCCTACATTAGTTAGATTTATAGGCTTACCGAGTGGGTCTATCATGTTTTATTTGTTGTCCTTTTTAGTGTTGACACTCAATTTTATCCCTCTGCTATTTAATTAATTTTTCAAGCTTGTTGAATTTCAAACAATATGAAGTAATTATTTTGAAAAAATAAAAAAATACTTTAGTTTTATGGCGATTTTCCTTTTTTTTTCCTATAAAATATATTTCTATATACTTGAAATATATTGATTTATATAGTTTACAATAAATATTTAGAAAACCGTTTACTAAAATGGTGCTTTAACTAAGTTAGCATTTTTATTTCAAAAAAAAACTAATAATAATGAAAACCTTATGTAAAGATGATTCTTTTACGTTGTCTGAATTAAGAGGCTTAATAATTAATTGAAAGCATAATCCATTTATTTTTAATTTTTTATCATCTTATCATTTTCAAGACCAAGGGTCTTTTTTTCCTTTGAAATCGAATTGGGCCTTATCTTTTCAATGCAAACAAAAGAAACCCAAATAACCCCTTCACTACTCTATTCTCAATTTCCCTAATCCAACAATAACACATGCGCAGCCTCAATAACGTCAACCCAGAACAAGAACGAAACCAGAAACTCCAGCATTACGTGACTCGTCCAAAACAACCACGCAGTGCGCCGATCAAATTGAGTCTCGCGTGTGTCTCTCTCCCTCGACCTGATCCTCTCAAAAGTTGGAGGACAAGGCCAGGTGTCTCCATCTCCGTACAAGCTCGTCCTTGGCTCAAAATCGAACGAATCTCCCCTCTTTTCTGTTTGAAAATGGTACGAATTCGTACACCCTCCAGCTCACCCACCCTTATCCTTTGAGATTTTTGAATTTTGGATTCTCCCACATCGTTTCTAACAAGAAATTCCCCGAAATCCCTTTCTTTTCACTGTTCAGAGGAGGATTTTCGGAGACCAAATAGTACCCAAAAAGTTTTGGGAATTCTTGGTTCCATTGTTCAAATTTTAAAACATTTTGTGGCTTTTCGACTTAAAGAGTTGGAATCATTTCCAAACTCGTTGTCCCGATTTGCTGCTCAGCACAAGGTAATCACGTATCTTTTCCTTCTTGCTAGTTTAATTTAATTTTTGTATGAAGCATTTTCGTCTGCATTTTTTTTAGTTCTCTTGTTGGCTTCTTGTCTTCATAATATGATTGTTAGTTTAGCGTTTTCAATATATTAGATTGGCTGTGTTTGATTATATCCATAAAAATTTGCAGGTTTTCTTCAACTCTATTGGAAAATTAGAGTACCCCTTTTGTTTGATTGTCAATATGTATAGTAATTTGAAATTAGAATACCCCTTTTGTATGATTGTCAATATTTACAATAAGTTGTGGATGATTAATGATCAAGTTTGTCACTTTCATCTCAGAACACTGTAGCTTTAAAGAAAATAATCCTTTCATTTCATGGTCTTGCCTCTTTCACTTCCCACATCATTTTATGCCTCTGATGGCCTTACGCTATCTCCTTATTTGTGAAATTTGTGCTCTGTGACTTTCATTAATATTACGATTTATAATTTGATTTGAGATGACTAGCTTTTCATAGTTGTGTTGCTTCTATGGTTGTTGTTTAAATTATGGTTGGACTGGTATCATAGGTATCATCTCTAGTTCACTCTCCTGTTACATGAGTCTGGTCCATAAAAATGAAAAATAAAATTTTTTCCTTGCAAAGTTGTTTTGAGAAGCATGCTTGGGTATTTTAAATCATGTTTCTGCTTTGTTTCAGCATTTGTTTCAGAAGATATTGTCGGCTATTCATCCTGCTTGCTTAAGTGATAGTTCTGACCATTTATTGTGCTTACATTTAAGTGTTAGATGGGTGTAAATGGAGCTTGTAGCAGCTTGTTTGGACTGTTATACTTACTGTTTGAATTAGTTTTCTGGTTGTTTCATTGTTTGTTTAAATTATGATCAGTTGGCGACTGCAAGGGTGCAAAAATCTCTGTTCAATAACCTTTGTGCCTCTTCCGTGTAATTGTTTAAGTTAGAGTATGAAATTCATAATTATTTTCATTGCACTTCGTTACTTGCTCAAATTTCTTAGCAACACCATGTAGTTAGGATCACTATGGTTAATTTTCTTTATTAGTTCTAAGAAATCATATTTTATTACTTTAAAAATATTGTTCACTGTGTTTTGGATTTTTTATATGATGATAACTAGATCGTTAATTTGACTTGATATTATTCAAATTGAGGTTCTTATTTTACTCTCTTCTTTTCCTCCTTTTGCATGAACACGCTCTCCGTGAATGAATCCAATGGACTCCCCTCTCTTGCATTTATCTCTTCTTGAGTCAACCTTCTTCGGAGTCGTGAAAGGGAGCTAATATTATTGAGTTAGACACCCAAAAATACAGCAGCAGCAGTAGCCTAAATGGCTAAAAGAATAGCATTTTATCGTACTCAAAAAGTCCAAAAATTGCACTAATTGAGGCAGAGTTACGATAACCTCAAACGGCTAAAAATGAGAAGCAAATTTGGGTTAAAATGCCTAATTAATGAAGCAGTAGCATCATCCTTAGAAAGGCTAAATTTTTTTTTTGAAAGTTTTGGACTTTCAAAAGTCCAAGCTAAACGGCAGCGGCATCAACCTGAAGGGCTGGGACTTGGGGGTTGAAATAAAATTTCAGCAGCCCCCTCGTTTTCTTATTCTCTTATTTGCCTTCTTATTAGTATATTTTCTTTATTATATTTGATTGTGAAAAACTAACAACTTTAAAATTCTCTGCTTGACTTAGATAAAATCCCCACTGAGCTCCTTGAGTTTAGTTTATCAAATGTTTCTTTTGTATCTTACAATTGGTGGCATTTCAAATTTTCATTTATTCTTCAAACCCTTTTTAAGTTTGATAATATAAGTTTGTAGAATGACTTGAGAACATTTTTTGTTCTTCCATAGTTGTTAAAAAGCATTGAATCCATGTTTTGAGTTTGAATTAACAATTTAATTCAAATTTTTTTAGCGGAATGAAATTGTTAAGTTTCTTTAAAAAAATGTATAAAAAAATAAATTGTCTAATAATTTAACTTAAGACTTTGTATTAATGACTTATGGTTTATATATCCTTCCATAGTTGTTAAGCAAAGATCCTTAATCCATGTTTAGGAGTTTTGAATTATTCATATTGGTTCAAAACATGAACATGGATAAAAGTTTTAAGTTAGGCAATTTGAGCTTCAAGACTAACTTGAGAATTATTCGATATCCTTTCATAATTAGTATTTAGCTTTCAAATCCACGCTTAAGTTATTGTGTTTATTTTTCAACTCTAAAATTTTACCGCGGATAAAATGTTAAGTTAAAATTATTATTTTAGAGAATAGCATTTGACTTATTTTATACTTGGAAAAAGATGAGTGTACAAGTGTCAAAAGAATTAGTTATTTTAAAACAAGAGTTTTTACAAGTAATCTAAGTTTCCTTTATAAAATTAGCCAAACTTTCAAATCCGTCGGTAAACCGCGTGTTTGCGGATTCTCTAATATGCCTAGACCCTTCATTAGAGGTTTATTTAAACCCTTACCCAAAACTCTGATTTATTTTAAATGTTTTTTCTTTGAAAAATTCATTTCAAATTGTTAGTGGCAACTCCCAATTTACAAATTATCCAAAAAAAAATTAACAAAAATTATCAAAGTTGCGAAATCGGCTTTGAAACATTTCATTTTTTAAAATCGAGTCGTAGCAGATGGCGACTCCGCTGGGGATTTATCTAGGTTCTAACGAAAAGGATTTTATTGTTTGGTAACTATTATTATACTAACTGTTATTTGATGCAATTATGTGTTTAAATTTTGATTATTAAATATTATATTACATTCATGACATCTTCTGATATTAAATCTACAGTATATTAAAGAATGGTTTGCGGAAACGCAGTCAGACTTTTTATACTTAACCTTTTTTCGAAATGATCGATAATTTATTGGTTCGTCATGCGTCCAATGGTTGTCGTGAGTTTCAGCCTAAGTTGTCCGCTTAGGTTCCCGGTCCTTCAAAAGTCACTCTAAGTCAACTAAGTTAGAGACAAAACAAAGCCATCTCTTAGGTGCGTTAACCGAAAATGACTCAATATCCAAGGCGTATGAGTCCATTAAAAGACCACCTTGAGTCTAATTGACCCTCGGTCAATATAAGACGATCATCCAACTATTTGTTAAATTTGAAGATATGTATGTCGATTTGTAAATACCATTGTCCCTTGGGGTCGATTTTTTATTTTATTTTTATAGGTAGTTTCTTTGTTTAAGTCAAGCGAAGATCCTCCTCGTTCGAAAGAAATTCAAAAGCATCAAGAAGTTCGAGAATGAAGATTTTATATTGAAGTTTAGTTTAGTTTACCATTATACCCCTGCGTGGGACTGATATTTATTTCCTTCCCTCTATTATGTATCCCCATTTGTTATATTCATAAGGTTTGTATAAATATTTTGGGGCAATGGAACGATTCACAAATGATATACACATCCTTCATACGTTAGGCTTACCTTTGGCTTAAAAGGTCACATGTATGTTAGGAGGTGTTATATATTGTTTGTGTTAAATGTTACAAATTTTGTTTCATTTGTGTTTGTTTGACGCATGTGTTTCTATATATATGTTTGCTTTAACATAATTGGTCCAATATTCTATTCCAATGTCTTAAAACATAAATCCAATTTTCAAACCTTCCAAAATACTTTAACTCCATTACCAAAATACGTTCAAAATCACTCAAGTTCTAGGTTCAATAGAGCTATACAAAATTATTAAGTCATCATTCAAATTCATGTTGACCTCGTTGTTTATTGAAAATAATCTTTTATACTTACCTACCGACGTTACTAAAGGTTATGTCAGTTTCTAGTCAATATTAAGACATCTTGTTTTTCAAAAAAGCTTTTCAGTTGAACTTTCCGAAAATAAACATTTGAATTTTTATCCAAATCATGTATTTTTTTTGTTTTGTTCAAATACCTTTCTTTCGTCAAAATTTGAGTTCACATATAATCAAATTTTTTCCATTTGATCTCTTTTGAAGTCTCCGCCTCCTCGAATTTTGGACTAATTTGTTTTAAGCGAAACAAATGTTATTCGTTTTATATGATTTTGGTTGATTATTATGATTAATGGACTAACTCTATTTTTTTTGAGTTGTTTAGAGAAGGAGAGACTGTTTTGTGTTGGTAATCAAACTTGCTCACGTCACCAAAGTATCCGCTGGCAGAACATTCATATTTTACACGGTCTAAGGTCAAGGGAATCTCTACAGAATCTTCATTTCTTACTTGGACTACTAAAAGGAATCATTCAAAAATGGATTCCACTATTCACACGGTTGCTTAGTCCGAAATGATCCCCACTTCATCAATCGCGGCCAATCCTTGTTCCTCGGTAGCAACAAAATCACTTATGGAAGTCATTGCTCGTCTAGAGCGACAAATTAGCACACTGAATCTCTAGGTAGCTCAATAACAAGCTGCTTCTCTGAATCAACCACCTGATGCTCGCCAAAGGGGGCCCATGCCACCTGTGTAATCAACTTCGAGTGAGTTTCATCAAGGAGATCATTTTGCCACCTTTCAACAAACTCAAAGCGCCTCACTCACTAATTTAACTCAAGATACTCCTTTTGTGTACACATTTGCTCCTCCAAAAGCTCCAACGAAAACACATCACACTCTGCCAGTGTATACTTATGTCACAGTTCCACCTGTTACCAAGACTCCAGAGTTTCACCGCCCAGATGTTAATACTATATTGAAATTGAGGGGGACGAAAAATCAATTGATGCTGAAATGATGAAAAAAAATGAAAAGTTTGGAGGATGCTATGAGAGGTCTTCATGGGTTCGATAGTAGCCAGAGTGTTAGATACGAAGAATTGTGCACATTTCTTGAGGTTAAGTTGCCACTCAGTTACAAGATTCCAAAGTTTGTGAAATTTAGTGGATCAAGAAATCCGTTCCTTCACTTGAAAATTTACTATGAAAAGTTGTTTGGCGTTGGAAACAACGAAGGGATAAGAATCAAGTTGTTCAATCAAAGTTTAACTGGAAAAGCATTAGAGTTGTACTCTAAGCATGATGTGACCAAATGGCGTACTTGGGATGAACTGGCGAATGCTTTTGTGGATCACTACAAGTTTCATGTTGAAATTTTTCCCGATAGAATTTCTATTACCAAGATAAAACCCAAGTCAACTGAATGCTTTCGAGAATATGTCATTCGTTGGAGAGAAGAATCAGCTAGGGTGCACCCACCTATGGAGGAATCAGAAATGATCACGTACTTCATTCAAGCTCAAGAGTCAGAATACTATGAGCAAATGGTGACTATGGGTGGAAAGACATTTGCTGAAGTTATTAAGACTGGAGAAATGATTGAAGACAGTCTCAAAATTGACAGAATAATGAGTTACTCCTCATCTTAGTTTTCTAAAAGGAGGTATCAAGATGGAACCTTTGGAAAGAAAAAGGAGAAAGAAGTTATGATGATAACGACTCGAGGAGATACCTCATGTAATCGTCAACCACCTCCAGGCTGTCCTAATTCACAATCTTATGTCTGCAACAATCAAGCAACATTTCGTCCTCCACGACCAATGCAAAATCCTCGAAACAATGCACCTCGTCCTAATTTTTAGAAAAAGCCTCCCGGAGTCTTCACTCAATTGTATGAGACACGGACTCAGCTTTTTGAGAGATTGAAAGAGGCAGGAATACTTCACCCAGTGGAAGGCAAGACTGTTAATACTTCAGCCGAGTGGTATGACCCAAGTAATTGTTCTTATTATTCAGGAGTTGTTGGACATGATACCGAGAGATGTATCACTCTCAACCGTAAATTCAAGATTATATTGACGATGAGGTGGTAAAATTTGCTCAAGCTCCAACAAATGTGAACACCATTCCTCTACCCAATCATAAGGAGTAGTTGTTATCATGACCAGTTGGAAAGAAGAAGCAAATTTCCTCGAAATCGCACTTTTGGCGCCTTTTAGTCTTGCATTTGCAGTTTGTTGTTTTATTTTTCTGTAATCGCATTTGTATCGTTTTGTTTCTTTGTAAGAATTTGTTTGGATTTGATTTCCTATTAGGTATCTTTCATATGTAATGAACTACATCTGACCTGAATTGTCAAGAATGAGATACGTAGGCGGCCTATGTCGGCTTCGGTCACCCCTTTATCCCCTTTTAAAGTTTTTTTGTACTTGAACTACGTTCGACCTGAATTCTCATAAATGAGATACGTAGGCGGCCTATGTTGGCCTCGGTCATTTTCTTAGTTAAAATTTTTCTAGTGCTGTTAATCCTCGACAGTTGGAACTACGTTTTACCTGATTCCTGATCAACCACCGATTCGGTCATGTTCCCTGTAAGTTTTTCATTTCTCTTTAATAATGAAAACTGGGGCAGAATTTTGAGAGGATCTCAAAATTCATCAGACTGAGAAATTTATTCAATCAAGGATCAAGTATCACTTTTGAGTTACAACTGGGGCAGAATTTTGGAGATTCACTTAAAAATTAAACTGAAAACTACAAAAAGTTTGAAATTTATGTTATGTTTCAAACTGCGGCAGAATTTTTGAGGAGGGTCCTCAAAAATTCCATCAAGTGACATTTCAAGACCAAACAAGTTTGTAATACAGAAGGCAAAGGAGCATCAGGATGGCAAAACAAAACCAACATGAATTAGTCTCTAAAAAGTAAGAATTTTTCTTTGGATGCAGGAACTATAAAGTTACAAGACATCGTTAGACCCATAGTGGCCTCGTCATAAGTCAGATGATTTCTATTCTTGCTCATCTTCTAAAATATTTCTTTCGATTTACTATGACTTACACATTTTATTTTTTTTTACCAGATGGAATAGCTTGGCATAATGTTGAAGACCATAAGACGTTATCCAGGCAAAGATAAGATGAAAAACTTTATCTGAAAACTTATCTTTTACTTTGTTAGTTTTACTCTGTTACTAATTACATCTGAACTCTGCATGTGTCGTCAGAATTGGAGTCGAAATTTTAAAGATCCTTTCGATTTTTAAAAGATCAGCGCAGACATCACCAGAGAAATGACACACGCTAGTCCTTATACAAAGATGTTATTACGAAGGACTCTCGACACCAAGGATCCAATCCAAACTGACTCTTATCCTCTATTTTGTTTAAAGAGATTTTTTCTCATTTTTTCAAATCTCTCGCCCTTTTTAAGGAAAAATTTTCATTCTTTAAAAATTTCATCAAGTTTCAGGTTCGAACTACGCCAGACCTGATTTCTTGTCCCAGCAAGATACGTAGGAAATCCTATATAATGATTCATTCTTCCTACTATTTAAAACTATAGACCTCAGAGAACAGTGGGCATGTTTTTGAATAAGTCATTCTTGTTTCTTACAAATTATTTCAATTAAGTACCCTTGGACTTGAAACAGGGCAACTTTTTGAAATAGTTTAAAGTTCTCAAAATGTTCATTTGACTTCAAGTTTCATAGATAACCTTTATCAAATCAATCTCCTCTTTGAAAGAAATTCCAAACTTAAAGTAAGGACACATCTAATGTATAATCCTAATCGGTCAGTAGCACCTCCTGTCAACGTTATGAGTTCTCAAATTGTTTTTCCAAAATTCAGCGTTCTCGATGATTACCAGATCGTCATGACTCGTTCAGAATTCTTGACATTTATTCATTTGTTTGTTATTTGTAATAAATTTTCAATTAGCACAGGGAAGAGAAAGTATTAATAACAACCAGAGATGTTATCGGCTTCACAAAAAACAAAAAGCAAATCAGATTACTCAGTTACAACGTTAAATTAATATTCGACAGTCACTTCCTTCAATGTGACACATTAAGATTGTTATTGGAGCGTCACTTCCTTCAACGTCACACATCAGATCCTTATTGGAGAGTCACTTCCTTCAACGTGACATGTTAAATCATTATTGGAGAGCCACTTCTTTCAATGTGACATATTAAATTATTATTGGAGAGTCACTTCCTTCAACGCGACATATTAAATTATTATTGGAGAGTCACTTCCTTCAAGGTGACACATTAAGATTGTTATTGTAGCGTCACTTCCTTCAACGTGACACGTTAAATCCTTATTGGAGAGTCACTTCCTTCAATGTGACATGTTAAATCATTATTGGAGAGTCACTTCCTTCAATGTGACATATTAAATTATTATTGGAGATTCACTTCCTTCAACGTGACATATTAAGATTGTTATTGGAGCGTCACTTCCTTCAACGTGACACGTTAAATCCTTATTGGAGAGTCACTTTCTTCAACGTGACACATTAAGATTGTTATTGGAGCGTCACTTCCTTCAATGTGACATGTTAAATCCTTATTGGAGAGTCACTTCCTTCAACGAGACATATTAAGATTGTTATTGAAGCGTCACTTTCTTCAACGTGACACGTTAAATTCTTATTGGAGAGTCTCTTCCTTCAACATGACATGTTAAATTATTATTGGAGAGTCACTTCCTTCAATATGACACGTTAAATTATCATTGGAGAGTCACTTCCTTCAACGTGACACGTTAAATTACTATTGGAGTGTCACTTCCTTCAACGTGACACGTTAAATTATTATTGAAGAGTCACTTCCTTCAACGTGATATGTTAAATTATCATTGGAGAGTCACTTCCTTCAACGTGACACGTTAATTTACTATTGGAGCGTAACTTCCTTCAACATGACACACTAAAATTATAATTGGATCGTCATCTCCTTCAGTATAACATGTTATACCAGGTTTGCACAAATTATATTTCTATATGCATTACATTTTCCACTAACAACTTTTTTCCGGACTTTCCAATACACAAAGTGGATCATGTCAACAAGGACGCTGCACAACGTGGAACTTTTTCTTAGCAACAAACTGGGCATAGTCCAAAGAGGAATATCAAACTCTTAGGACGCAAGTTGAGGAACGAGTTCCACCATAATCAAACCATATCCCTATCCTAGGCATGTGGGCATTTTCTTGGTTTTAATAGTTTCAGTTTTTCCTTTCGTGAGAATTTTGACTCTCACCATAGGCAATTTTTCAAATTCGAGTAACAATACACCTAGAGCCTTGGAAGGTATGCTCATGTAAGTGATTACCTATGGGTGTGAAGGGCCCCACATTCATAAGTGAGATGTTTGCAAGCCTCTTTTCCATGCTCAACCCATTTGTCACTCATCCTTAAGCTGAAGGTTAAATCTGCATGTGAGATTTCCTTTTCAACATATCGAGTTGAACTACAAACAGTCTAATTCCCTAAAGTATAGGGATATGTAGGTGGGCTCAATGTTGAAAACTCGACTGTATTCCAACAATTCTGTCATCACTCCATTCTTGAGCTTTTCGGTCTCTCCATACTTCGACACTGAAATGACTTTTACACTCTTCCGAAATTGTGCGTTAAGTGAAGCATCTTTTGAACTACTAGTGGTATGAGTCCTCATGACCCGAGATAAGTAGGAAAATCAATACTATAGCTCGGCCATACTTCCTCAGATTCTTTACCATTTTCCATTGAGAAAAGATGAATTAGTAGTCGGACAAAATTGGAGTTGTCAATTTCGTTTGCCTCAGATCTCTTTCATACATCCTAAGCAAACGAGGGGCAGTTGTTGATACTCAATTTTGTCCCTCTGCTATTGAATTTATTTTTCAAGCTTCTTGAATTTCAAACAATTTGAATTAATTATTTTGAAAAAATCTAAAATACTTTAGTTTTATGGCGATTTTCCATTTTTTTGCCTATAAAATATATTTCTATATACTTGAAATATATAGATTTATATAGTTTTCAATAAATATTTAGAAATCGTTTTACAAAAATGGTGTTTTAACTAAGTTAGCATTTTTATTTTTTTACAAAAACTAATAATAATTATAACCTTATGTCAAGATGATTGTTTTACGTTGTCTGAATTAAAAGGCTTGATAATTAATTCAAAGCATAATTCGTTTCGTTTTAATTTTTTATCATCTTATCATTTTCAAGACCAAGGGTCTTTTCTTCCTTTGATATCAAATTGGGCCTTAGCTTTTCAATGCAAACAAAATAAAACTCAAATTCTTGGCCAAATTCACAAGACCCGGCCCAAATAACCCCTTTCGCTACTCTATTTTCAATTTCCCTCATCCAATAATAACGCACGCGCGGCCTCAACAACGTCAACCCAGAACAAGAACGAAACCAGAAACTCCAGCAGTACGCGACTCGTCCAAAACAGCCACGCAGTGCACCCATCGAATTAAGTCTCGCGCGTATCTCTTTCCCTCGACCTGATCAAAAGTTGGAGGACAAGGCCAGGTGTCTCCATCTCCTTTCAAGCTCGTCCTTGGCTAAAAATCGGATGACTCTCCCCTCTTTTCTGTTTGAAATGGTAAGAATTCGTACACCCTCCAGCTTACCCACCCTTATTCTTTGAGATTTTTGAATTTGGAATTCTCCCACATCGTTTCTAACAAGAAATTCCCCCAAATCTCTTATATAAATCCCTTTATTTTCACTGTTAAGAGGAAGATTTTCGGAGACCAAAGAGTACCCAAAAAGTTTTGGGAATTCTTGGTTCCATAGTTCAAATTTTAAAACATTTTGTGGCTTTTCGACTTAAAGAGGTGGAATCGTTTTCAAACTCGTTGTCCCGATTTGCTGCTCAGCACATGGTAATCACGTATCTTTTCTTTCTTGCTAGGTTAATTTAATAGTGTCTGCTTAGATTTTGCATTATGAAGTGTTTTCGTCTGCATTTTTTTAGTTATCTTGTTGTCTTCTTGTCTTCATAATATGATTGGTAGTTTAGCGGTTTCAATATATTAGATTGGCTGTGTTTGATTATATCCATAGAAATTTGCAGGTTTTCTTCAACTCCATTGGAAAAGTAGAATACCCCTTTTGTTTGATTGTCAATATTTACAGTAAGTTGATATTAGAATACCCCTTTTGTTTGATAGTCAATATTTACAGTAAGTTGTGGATGATTAATGTTCAAGTTTGTCACTTTAATCTCATAACATGCTCTGTAGCTTTAAAAAAAATCCTTTCATTTCATGGTCTCGCCTCTTTCACTTCCCACGTCATTTTATCCCTCTGATGGCATTATGCTATCTCCTTATTTGTGCTCAATGACTTTCATTAATATTACGATTCAGATTTTTTTTTTTGATATGATTAGCTTTTCGTAGTTGTGTTGCTTCTATGGTTGTTTAAATTATTGTTGGGCGGTATCATATGGATTATCTCTATTTCACTCTCCTGTTACATGAGTCTGGTCCATAAAAATGAAAAATAAAATTGTTTCCTTACAAAGTTGTTTTGAGAAGCATGCTTGGGTATTTTAAATCATGTTTGTGCTTTCTTTCAGAAATTGTTTCATAAGATATTGTCGGCTATTCATCCTGCTTGCTTAAGTGATAGTTCTGACCAGTTTATTGTGCTTACATTTAAGTGTTAGATGGGTGTAAATGGAGCTTGTAGCAACTTGTTTGGACTGTTATACTTACTGTTTGAATTAGTTTTCTGGTTGTTTCATTGTTTGTTTAAATTATGATCAGTTGGCTACTGCAAGGTTGCAAAACTCTCTGTTCAATAACCTTTGTGCCTCTTCCGTGTAATTGTTTAAGTTAGAGTATGACATTCATAATTATTTTCATTGCACTTCGTTACTTGCTCAAATTTCTTAGCAACACCATGTAGTTAGGATCACTATGGTTAAGTTTCTTTATTAGTTCTAAGAAATCATATTTTATTACTTTAAAAATATTGTTCACTGTGTTTTGGATTTTTTACATGATGATAACTAGATCGTTAATTTGACTTGATATTATTCAAATTGAGGTTCTTATTTTACTCTTTTCTTTTCCTCCTTTTGCATGAACACGCTCTCCGTAAATGAATCCAATGGACTCCCCTCTCTTGCATTTATCTCTTCTTGAGTCAACCTTCTTCGGAGTCGTGAAAGAGAGCTAATATTATTGGGTTAGACACCCAAAAATACAGCAGCAGCAGTAGCCTAAATGGCTAAAAGAATAGCATTTTATCGTACTCAAAAAGTCCAAAAATTGCACTAACTGAGGCAGAGTTACGATAACCTCAAATGGCTAAAAATGAGAAGCAAATTTGGGTTAAAATGCCTAATTAATGAAGCAGTAGCATCATCCTTACACAGGCTAAATTTTTTTTTTGAAAGTTTTGGACTTTCAAAAGTCCAAGCTAAACAGCGGCATCAACCTGAAAGGCTGGGACTTGGGGGTGAAATAAAATTTCAGCAGCCCCCTCGTTTTCTTATTCTCTTATTTGCCTTGTTATTAGTATATTTTCTTTATTATATTTGATTGTGAAAAACTAACAACTTTAAAATTCTCTTCTTGACTTAGATAAAATCCCCACGGAGCTCCTCGAGTTTAGTTTATCAAATCTTTCTTTTGTATCTAACAATTGGTGGCATTTCAAATTTTCATTTAATCTTCAAACCCTTTTGAAGTTTGATAATTTAAGCTTATAGAATGACTTGAGAACATTTTGTGTTCTTTAATAGTTGTTAAAAAGCTTTGAATCCATGTTTTGAGTTTGAATTAACAATTTTATTCAAATTTTTGAGCGGAATCAAATTTTTAACTTTCTTTAAAAAAAATTAAAACAATAAATTTGTCTTATAATTTAACTTAAGACTTTGTATGAATGACTTAAGGTTTCTATATCCTTTCATAGTTGTTAATCAAAGTTCCTTAATCCATGGTTAGGAGTTTTGAATTATTCATATTTGTTCAAAACATGAACATGGATAAAAGTTTTGAGTTAGGAAATTTGAGCTTTCAGACTAACTTGAGAATTATTTAATATCCTTTCATAATTAGTATTTAGCTTTAAAATCCACGCTTAAGTTATTGTGTTGAATTTTCAACTCTAAAACTTGACCTCGGATAAAATGTTAAGTTAAATTTTTTTTTACAGCATAACATTTGACTTATTTCATACTTGGAATAAGATGACTGTACAAGTTTCAAAAGAATTTAGTTATTTTAAAACAAGATTTTTTACAATTAATCTAAGTTTTCTTTATAAAATTAGCCAAACATTCAAATCTGTCGGTAAACCGCGTGTTTGCGGATTCTCTAAGATGCCTAAACCCTTCCATAAAGGATTATTTGAACATTTACCTAAAACTCTGGTTTATTTAAATGTTTTTTCTATAAAAAATTTCAGTTCAAATGGTTTTCTTTATTTTTACCTAAAAATTAAGTTGCGACTCCCAAATTACAAATTATCCGAAAAAACTATAACACAAATTGCCAAAGTTGCGAAATCGGCTTCGAAACATTTCATTTTTCGAAATTGGGTCGTAACATTTAGTTGTTTTCTTTTTATATGTTGGGCTAAGTGTGGGTTGGGCCATGCTCGCGCAAGTGTAAAGATATGTGAGTTCACTTTATCTACTTCTTTAGTCTAACATTGATAATGTGGGTCTCTGTTTCTGCTTTAGGTATTATTAACACAAAAAACGAGGGGTCTATCTAGTTTTGTAAAAAAGTTGATCTTCATTAGCTTACGGTTTAACGTTTCAGATTCAACTGTTTAGTTGTTGTAAAATGGAAACATTAAATTTGCAAGTTCTCAAAAAATTGAATTTGTAGAATAAATTTTATTGAGTATCATGACATTTTAGCATTTTATATAATACTAATTTTCTACACGTGCGTGGAACATGAATGCCTAATAATATAATATACAATATTATAAGACAAATTTCGTTTGAGTAAATAATTTTACATATATGAAGAAATAAAGTACAAGTTTTAATGAAAGATCATGGTGGATTGTCGTATTGTTACTCATTTGTTGAGGTCAAAATTATTGAATTTTTTTCAAACCTACAAGGATGAGTTTTACACTTACACCCTTTGTAAAATAAAATTCTTTTTCATTTTATAGAAAATACACAAAAATCGTTGAACTGTCAAAGGTGAACAGTTTAAAATTTTGAAAGTGGGAGGAGGGGTTCTAGTGTGTCCAAAAAAAACTCAGAGTACTTTTTTATTAAAAACTACTCCCATTTATTTATTTATATAATATTATGTATCGTTAAAAATTAAAGTGACCACATCAGTAATAGCATTATTCTAGTCTAAAAAATTTCATGATGGATTTTTAAGCCAATCAATTTCTTTCTCTGTCTACTTTTGTAATCATTAACACAAATATAATGTGGGATCTCTATGTTAAATATAATGTGGGATCTCTATGTCAGCTTCCGTAGTTTCTAAAATAAATAATGTGACTCTTTGCTTACTTTTGATGTTTTTTACACAAATAGCATGTGTTTTCTTAGTTTGATTCTAGAGTTTCTAATACTGACAATATGAGTTCTATTTATCTGATTTTGATTTCTTAGTACAAATAAAATGGTCGGGCTCTTCGTTCTGCATGTAAACTTTTTAACACAAATGATGTGGCTCTGTACTTGCTTTTGATTAATACAAATAATACGGGTTCTCTTTGTCTGCTTTCGAAGCTTCTAACACTGATAACGGGGGGTTTCTTCTTTCAGAGTTTTTAATACGAAAAACGTGGGGTATAGCTGATTCTCAAAAAAGATGACATTCATTAAGCTTTAGGCTCGGAGTTTGTATTTTCTCTTGTTTAGTTGTTGCAAAAAAAAAGAAGCAAAAATGCACAAGTACCCCCTCAACCTATGCCCGAAAATTCAGAGACACACTTATACTATACTAAGGACCTATTACCCCTGAACTCTTTATAAATATTTTTCTATCCCTTTTCGGCCTACGTGTCTTGTGGGCCCAACGCGTGTTGACCCTTTTTGTCAAGCTAGTGCCAGGTAGGCCGAAAGAGGGTTGAAAATAATTTATAAAATAAGTTCAGGGGATAAAAGGACCTTAGTATAACTGTGACTCTGACATATCATGCATAAGTTGTGGGGGGGTGGGGGGGAGGTACTTATGCATTTTATAAGATTTGTAATTTTTTTTACAAAATATATCACGTAAAATTAATTGTATAGAATATTTTGATATTTAAGCATTTAATATATTACTAGTTCTGAGACACCGGACTCCTCCACCAGAAACTTCCGGTCTAGAGATCATTCCCGGTGCATGAATCGAAGGTGCATTTTGCACATGTATGCATAATAATGTAATTGCACATTTTTATAAATAATATCAATATTATTACATACAGTACTTTTGAGTAAATTTTTTTACATATATGAAGAAATAAAATATAAATTTTATATAATGGCCAATGTGGATTATTGTATGATTACTTGTTAGTTGAGATGAAAGTCGTTGAATTCATCTAAACCTCGAGGATTAATAAAGTTCTCGTTCCGATTTGATTCAATTTATAGATAGTACAATAAAATTCCTAAAATGTCAAAATTTGATAGTTTGTGTTTTTAGGTGTTGTGGTTGTGGTTGTGGTGAAAGTATGGGTGTAGTGTGGTGGTGGTGGTGGGGCTAGTTTCTTTTTAAAAATAACTCCAAGTTTTTTTCGTCTAAACAACTAATTATATTCCCTACATTTTATAATACTATGCATCATTACAAACATAGGTGGTCACATTAATACTAGCACGAGACTATTCTGGCTAAAAGAATTAAAATACCAAATTACATAACAACTTTTTAAGACTAGTAAAAGTAATGCTTCTTTTTGTGTTTTGAATTTTTTAACACAAATTATGTGGGGTCTCTTTGTCTGCTTTCAGAATGTTTAGCTCAAATAATATGGGGTTTCTTTCTGCTTTCGAAGTGTATAGTACAATTAGTGTTGCTCTAGCTTGCCTTCAGAATTTTTAACAAAAATAATGTGGGTTCTCTTTATCTGATTTCGAAATTTCTAACACTAGTTAGATGGAATAGGGTGTCTTTGTCTGGTTCTGGAGTTTTTAACACAATTGTTAGGTCTGCTTCTAAAGTTTTTAACACAAATAATATGGTTCTTTGCTTGTTTTTTATTATAAAGAAAGTTCATAATATTATAATAATAAGAAGAAGGCAAGAGGTATAAGATAGAGGAGAGAAATTTTCTTATTCAAGTGTGTCTTCCAAATGGTGAGTGATTCTCTATTTATAGAGTTGAGATATCACTCCAAAAGTCATCTAATTAATATATACATAATTATTTTGAAAGATCATATACAATGGATTTATAACACTCCCCCTTGGATATCCATAGATTTTATACTTCGTTAAAAACTTACTAGGAAAAAGCCAGTGGAAAAAAGCCTAGTGAAGGAAAAAGAGTACACACATCTCATAATACGCTTTGAATGTTGCCTCGTTAAAAACCTTATCACGAAAATCCAACTTGGGACAAAATCATAGCTAAGGAAAAGAGTACAATGCGTATTTTACTCCCCCTAATGAAAACTTTACTAGATATCACGGAGACGGCGCATTCCAATCTGATGTCTCAATTTCTCAAACATTGATGTTGGCAATGAATGAATAAATCAGCAAGATTATCATTTGAATGGATTTTTTGAACTTTTATCTCACCATTTTGTTGAAGATCATGCGTGAAAAAGAACTTTGGTGAAATATGTTTTGCCCGGTCTCCCTTGATGTATCCTCCTTTCAATTGAGCTATACATGCAGCATTATCTTCATACATTGTGGTTGGTATATTCTTTTTCAAAGAAAAACCTCACATTTCCTGAATATGGTGGGTCATTGATCGCAACCAGACGCACTCTCGACTTGCTTCATGGATGACTATTATTTCTGCATGATTTGAAGAAGTGGCTACCAACGTTTGCTTTATTGATCGCCAAGATACTTTCGTGTCTCCACATGTAAACAAATAGCCTTTTTGTGATCGCTCTTTATGCAGATTAGATAAGTACCCCGCATCTGCGTAACCAATTAGTTCAAACTTTGATTAATTGGAATAAAATAAACCCATGTCCATGGTCCCCCGAAAATATCGAAGTATGTGTTTAACACCATGCCAACGTATTTTTGTTAGGGAGGAACTAAATCTTGCCAGTAGACTTACTGCAAAACAGATATCTGGTCGAGTATTGTTAGCAAGGTACATTGGTGCCCGGACTGCAGTAACGTAAGGAGTTTCATCACCAAAAAGCTATTCATCCTTCTCTTGAGGTTGAAATGGATCTGTATTGATGTCAAACGATCTTACCACCATTGGAGTACTCAATGGATGTGAGTTATTTATCCATGTAAAAACGCTTTAATATCTTTTCTGTGTACGTTGATTGATGAACAAGTATTTCATTTGACAAATTCTCAATGTATAGACCAAGAAAATATTGTCTTGTCGAGATCTTTCATTTCAAATTCTCTTTTCAAATACTCAACAACTTCTAAAATCTCTTTACGAGTGACAATGATGTTCAAATCATCAACATACACAACTATTATAACAATTTCAGATTCCGAGCATTTAATAAAAATGCAGGGACAAATCGGGTCATTTTTGTACCCTTTCGTTAACAAATATTTACTCAGATGATTGTACCACATCCTCCTTGACTGTTTCAATTTCCACACAACGATTTCTGAAGCTTTATTGAACAAGTCTCTCTTGAATCTTTGTATGCTTCAGGCATTCTGAATGCTTCAGGAATTTCCATGAAAATATTATGGTCTAATGAGCAATAGAGATAGGTCGTGACAACATCCATTAGACACATTTCAAGTTTTTCATGAACTGCCAGATTTATGAGATATCTGAAGGTGATTGAATTTACCACAGGAGAATATGTCTCCATATAATTAATGTCAGGTCTTTGAGAAAGACCTTGATCAACGAGTCGGGCTTTATATCTCACGACTTCACCTTTCTTATTTCTTTTTCATACAAAAACCCATTTGTACCCCACTAGCTTGATACATTCAGGTGTTTGTTTGGATTATTGGTCCAAAAACTTCACGTTTTTCTAGTAAAGTCAATTCTGCTTGAATTGCATCCTTTCATTTTGGCCAATCATTTCTCTATCTACATTCGTGAATAAATTTTGGCTCAAAATCTTCATCTTGTTGCATTATGTCAATAGCAACATTATAGGCAAATATGTTGTCAATCACAACATTATTTCGGTTCCACAACTTTCTCGTCAAGACATAATTCATGAAATTTCATTATTTTCAGAAGTTTGAACCTCCTCAGATAATTCATCATTTGTTATGACTTGGGTCTCATCTTGAGAAATTTCTTTCAACCCATGATCATCTTAATCATTTATTCCTTTTCTCTTTCGAGGATGTTTATCCTTGGTACCAATTGGTCTACCACGCTTCAAATGTGGTATAGAGTCATTTGCCTTAACAATTTGTCCCGTTGGGATATCAACTCGAACTGGAGCATTAACAGTTGGAATATGTGATTTAGTAATGTAACGATCCATTTGATCATTTTATATATTAGAGATTTTTATTTCACAAAATACACTTTCGATATAATTTAAATGGATATTTTGGACTGTTCATAACTACAATAATAAAATTAATGGGGTAGTTTAATAAATTATTTAGTTGGTGGTTAAAGAAAGTAACTTTAAAATTAATAGTGGGTGACTTTTGTCATTTTTTTATATAATTAGTCAGGTATATTAATTAGGGTATTAAACAACCTGAAGAGAAAAAGAAAAGGAGAGAAGCGGAGAACACAAAAACCTTACATGAGGCGTGAGGAGTCGGCTGTGCCGTCAGGTAAGTCTTCAACTAGCCGCCTTGTTTTCTACACATATTGAATGTTGGGTGGGGGCTTTATTATACAATTACATATACTACTTAGTGTCATGTTATGGAAAAATGAATAATAAGAAAATGAAAGTCTAAGGGGATAATTAATGATAACAAATCACTAGAAAATGATGGATTAATATAAGTGTATTATCGTGTGCATACAAAGATTCATTCCTTTCTGTAGTCAAAGCTAAAAAGGAATATTATGTATAGTACTAATATAGTTTAATTCATGTATTAGTCATATAATATATTAATTAAATGAGGAAGAAGGAAAAAAATAGAGATATTGGCAAACTTTAGACGGTGAACGGTTGAACTCACAAAAAAATTTAGGTTCTGTTAGTATTTTGGGTTAGAGAATATTGGGGAGATAAATTAGGATACTAACAAATAAAGTTGGACAGGTTAGGTTGTTGTACCATTAGAGAAGTTTATATGTGTGTAATTGGATAGTGAGTATAAGGATGATATATGACAGTTTGTATATGATTTGTGTCCATAAAAGTTATTGCAAGCAGTAGGGTATGAAGTTTATTGATATTATTATTTAATTATCAATTTGTATTAAAATTAATACTTATAATTAGATAGAAATTTAATTGAATGCATGTCATGCTACCAGTGCTTTCGTAACCTGTAATTTTAGATTCTTAATATTTTTCTTTAGTTATCATATTATAAAAGATATTTTGATATATTGAAATAGGTAAATTAAATATTACGTATATTGAATTATTTATATTCCATTAAAGTTATGTTAAATTAGAGGAATAAAGATTTACCCTTAGATTTGAACTTTAGTGAATTAATTATAGAATTAGGCGAGTTTTGAGTTTAGAATAGACATAGAACAATATGAGTGTCTATAGACTCGTTAACTTACAAATTACGCATATGTGATAGATTGGAAAGGTTCAAAGGCATGGAGGAAGGAGAATCATTGAAGAAGTGGTCTACTTGAATTCGATTCTCCGGTGGAGGTAGGTTATGGTTTATGCTATTTGATAGTAAACTCTTAATAGTGATTGATATGTAGTGAATGATATTGTGAAGTTTTCTATGTACTTGATTGTGTGGTTGTGTGGCTTGGTTGTGTGTTTTGTGATTGGTCTGAAATCCTGAGACCATGGAATTTATAATGTTGAACCCTCTCAATTGAAGTGATGCCTTGAATAAAGAAGGCTCAATGAAATATTATTAACGAATGGAAGAGTGGTAACATTAAATGATAAAATTAATAATATTCTTGGATCGGAGTGTCACGTTCCGACACGGTATTTTTGGATCGGAGTGTCACGTTCCGACACGTTATTCTTGGATCGGAGTGTCACGTTCCGACACGGTAATATAAAGGAAAAACATGTTGAATTAATGGAAGGTACTCAATCTCAAAGAACTCAACTCCCAAAATGGTTTGATTTGGAGGCATGAGTCCTCATGTGAGATCTTGATTCATTTACTTATTACGAGCTTACTTTAATGTTGTTGATACTTGTTCATGTTGTTTGTTGTTTATCACATTTTAAGTGCTATAGTTGAGTTTATACTATTATTTATTGTATATTAGTTCCTATTTTGGGTTGGCCGATGATACCTACTCAGTACATGTTGCCCCCGTACTGAGTCCTACTTGTGTTTTTCTTTGTTTTCTTTTTATGAAATGCAGCGAGTGTACCTATAACTTCAGATTTCCATCAGCTCTAGCCAGCCTCCCGCATATCAAGGTCCAGGGCGAGCTATTCATTTAAGCTCGTGTTGGATTCTTTCGGTCATGACATTATGTCCTATACTTTCAGACACATACCATTTTATTCATTTATTTTGGTGTCTTTGATACTCTTAGACTTAGTAATTAAAGATTAGATGTCCTTGTTGTGATGACTTTCAGGTTTTGGGAAACGATAGTTAATAAATTTTGGATCTTCCGCAATATTTTGTTATTCGCAGTTGAATTATTGGTACATGTTGAGATCTGAATTTCTTGGTTCGTCCACCTAGGTAGTTAAGCGTAGATGCCACTCACGACTCATTTTGGGTCGTGACAAGTAATCCTTGGAAGATTAGTAAATGCATCTAGCAGCTGATTTGCAATGTTCTGCAAATAAATTATTCACTGAACTTCTTGCTCACATTGGTTTGTTCGAGGATCTAGATGAGATAGAGATGATGAATTATAATCTATATCTTTTTCCAACGACTTATGTTCTCCCCTTAATGTTGGGTATACTGATTCATCAAAATGACAATCAGCAAATCTTGTCTTAAATAAATTTCTAGTCATAGGCTCCAAATATTTTATGATTGAAGGAGATTCATACCCAACATATATTCCCAACCTTCTTTGGGGCCCCATCTTTGTGTGTTGTGGTGGAGCAATTGGGGCATACACCGCACACCCAAAAATTCTAAGATTGGAAATGTTTGGCTCTTGACCAAAAGCCAATTGTAATAGGGAGAATTCATGATAATTGGTCGGCCTTACGCGCAAAAGTGTTGCTGCATGCAAAATAGCATGCCCCTACATAGACACAGATAACTTGTTCTCATTAGCAATGGTCTAGCTATCAGTTGTAGACGTTTAATCAATGATTCTGCTAGACCATTCTGAGTGTGAACATGAACAACTAGATGTTCAACTGTTATACCAGTAAACATACAATAATCATTAAATGCCTGAGATGTAAACTCATCGGCATTATCTAGACGGATTGTCTTTATTGTATAGTCTGGAAATTGTGCTTTCAATCTTATTACTTGAGCCAACAATATCGCAAAAGTCATGTTGCGACTTAATAATAAGCACACATGCGATCATCTTGTAGAAGCATCTATCAGGACCATATAATATTTAAAGGGTCCACATGCAGGTTGAATTGGTCCACGTATATCACCTTGTATACGTTCCAGAAACGCATGGGATTCAATTACAACCTTAACTGTTGATGGTTTATTGATCAACTTTCCTTGAGTACAAGCAGCACAAGAGAATTCCTTTGATTGAAGGATATTTGGGCTCTTTCATGTGTACCAATGTGAATTATCAATGATTTTGGCATCATATAAATCCGGGATGGCCCAACCGGTCATGCCAAATGATAAAATCATTAAAATTAGTAAACTTTTTGTTTACTAAGGCATGTGATTCAAATGTACTTATACTTGTATAGTATAACCCAGAAGAAAATGCAGGTAATTTTTCATGCACAATTTTCTTCTATACATTAATTGTAGTAATGTAAAGGTATTCAAACTTTCCTTCATTAGTCGTTTTCACATGATAGCCATTTTGGAAAATAACTTTGAAACTTAATAAGTTTCTTTGAGACTTACTACAATATAATGAACTATCAATGCTTAATATTGTCCCTCCAGGTAGTAATATGGTAGTTCTTCTAGAGCCTTCAACTAATTTTTTACTACCTGATATTGTGTTGACATATGCAATTTTCAAAAAAAAATTAGAAAAGTATTTCTTTTCTTTTAATATTTTATGTGTTGTAGCACTATCAAGAAGGCATACATCTCCATTACTGATGCTGAATCCAACTGACAACTGGGGATTTCTATTAATTTTCATTAAAATAAAAATACATTAAAAGAAGTACGAAACAAAACTAATAACGGAAATTTAAATACTTCAACATGAAGAATATGATAACTAAAAAGCACATAAGTAAAATATTAACAGACTTCATTCCCAAACTAAAAGATCAAACATCAGTTTCAATCTCCAAAGAAGTCATCAACTTCCATATGAGTAATGTCATCAAGGCTATCAAAAACATCATCCTTTAAATCAAAATTTGCTTCAATATCCTTATCATATTTCTAAGATGTTGCCGGCTTTTCATCATCTTTAAGAGTCATATGTGACTCAGCTCGAGCATTGGAAGAGGAAGCACCACTTTTATTTCCTTTCATTTAAAGGAATTTTGGTAGAGCTTAACAAAATGCTCATGTGTGAGACATTCATTCTTCCAATGGCTTTTCATGCCACAACGATGAAAATTACTTTTTGATGGGTTATTTTGAGAACTCATGTTGTTCTCCCTTTTATTATGACCACCACCTCAACGATTGGTGTATCGCCTCTTTTTCTTTGCCACGTCCCCGTGTATTATTATAGCCCCGATGATCATCTCCTTTTACTTCAGATTGATCACGTGCTTCCACCACATTTGCTTCCGGTAGTGGAACAGTTCCAGTGGGACGAGCTTCTTCATTATTCATTAAAAAGCATTATGTTGCTCAGCCACCAGGAGACATGCGATCAGTTAGAGTAATTATGAAAAACCCTTTTTACGATATTGCTGCTGCAATATTACATTTGAGGCATGGAAAGTAATAAGTGTCTTTTCCAACATTTCCATATATATATATATATACACACCTATATATTAAGCTTGAAACCAAGAACACTAATCTTGAATGTACCACTCCAAAACTAAAATTTATTTTCCCCCACCCGATAGTTTGTAACACTGTGGAAAATGCTAGGTTGAACTAGAACCTAAACGTAAAGATAAACTTAATAAAAATAATTTCCCCGAAGTTATTAGACCATCCAATACTTTTAGGGGGGTTTAGGAGTCAAGGCCTAATATAGGAGTGCCAATCAAAAGGAGGAAGCCAAGCCTAAAAGTCAAAGATGCCCCATACTTGGAGTTAATGCCTCAAGGCTCCACGGCCACCACCAGGGCTCGTGGTCAAGACCACGGTTAGTGGAAGGCTTCGTGGAGTTGCCTTGGCCAAGAGAGAGGAGCCCCAAGTGTCCTAGACACTGCCCCAACCCTCACGATGGGACCATGGGTTGTGGTCCACTCCACGACTCGTGAGGTGGGGCGTGAGACTCGCTTAGCTTTTTTTTTTTTGCAGGAAATTGGCGATTTAGGGGAGATGCCCAAAGCACCACAGGCACCATAACAGGCCGTGGTGCACTTGACGAGGGGAAGGGGGCTCGTGAACTTGACTTAGTTTTCATAGGAATTGGCAATCTTGAAGAGGATATTGCCTCAATCCCCATGACAATCACCACGAGTCGAGATGCTCAACATGGCTTGTGAGGCGTGGATTGTGAACCTGGACAGGTTCTTTTATTGAAGGTTAGTGTAGTATTTTACTTTTGAGTCCAATTAATGTTTGAGTATTTTGGATGGTTTATGGGTAAAACATAAATAGGTTTTTAAGTGTTTTTCATCCATTTACAAGACTCAAACTCAATACTTACCAAAACTAATTCTCTCAAAATATTTCTCTCTATACAAATTTCCTCCATTGAAGAAAACCAAAAGCTTCAAGGATAGGGTTCAAGATCCAAGATTTCCATCTCAATTTAGTGGTAAAGCTTCAAACAAGGTATGGTAACTTTCATTCATGATATTTGTTTTCCCATGAAGCCCTTCCTCAACTATTTTCGAAATTGGGAGTTTGTTCAAAATTAGTGTTTCGATACTTAACTTGGGTTCCTCTCAAAAATGTACCTTTATGTTGGTTATCCTATATTATAATGAAATTGAAGTTTAATTAGGGTTTTTGTTATTAAATTGCCCTTGAACCCATGTGTTTTCCCATGCCCTCAACTTAATAAAAATTATGATGTTGTTTCTTTGTGAATTATGAATATGTGGGATAGTATGTATGTGGATTTAGTAATTAAAATTTTTTATTTTTCATGCTTATAGTAGTAATTCTAAGCATAATTTAAATATATGGTCTATGACCCTTGAAGTGAAAATTGTAAGTGTTGAATCTTGAATTATGGCCTTGAAGGCAAAGTATGAGGGTAATCCTATGTCCAAGATTCTTATATATAAATGGTTTGATCCACTTGAAGCTTGAGGTGCTTACTTTTATGTATTTATGTATAAAGTTAAGTTTCACTTGAATGGTGAAGATATAATGACTAAGTTGTGAGATATGGTATTGTTGAAAGACTAGTTCCCTTTACTAATACACATGACTATGTATTAATTGTCTTAGATGATTATATGATGATTCTAAGTTGAAAGGTAGTTCTCACCATGTTGAATCCATGAGGTATGTATGAGTAGTGTTGATTGAAGAATAATGTACTCCTTCACATATGAAATTACAATTCACCTTAACTATGTATAAATTGGAGAATAATGCTTAGCACCGAGCGGATATGGCAAATGAGGTAGAGACCTCCCGCTAATTTAGGTCGGGTCTACTACATATGCTTTTATGAGATGGAAACTCTCCCGCTAGTTCAATAGGCCGGGTTTCTAGAAGCAATCTCTCTATTCCATAACTATGTGCCTGCATAGGTCTTAGCTAGTGGATCAATATTAAAACTATATATGCTTAATTCTACCTTAGGTAAGCAGGACACCTTCTTTCGGTGTGGGGTTATATTATACCGGATTCCATGTCGTTCACATTGTCTACATCGGTTAAGGCAATTCTCCCTATGTAATAAGATAATGAATATGACTTGAACCATACTTGTGATTACTTGATAAGTCTATATAGTAGGAGTGATGGTATGAGACTTAACTTTTTACATTGCACAAGTAATATTTGAAGGGGATTATGGGTGGGTCCATGATGCTATTATAAGAAATGAAGGTATGATATACGTTGATTGGGTTGTTGTTATGATATGACTCTCCTTATGTACAAATGATGAACATGGTTATTCACTTATGTATGATTGTGGATTATGATGGGATCTAAAGTTGATATGTGTAACTAAGGTGATTCTAAATGGATACTTAGTATAGTTGGGGATCTAAAGTTGATATGTGTAACTAAAGTTGATTATAAACACAAGTATGCTTTTAGGGTTGCTAAGGTGATGGTCCTACTATGTTATGAAAAATCATATGAGAATGCTATTATGACTTCTATTATGTCCTTATGTGCATAAATGGTTTTCAAGCTTAATAAATGCATGATTTTCATGAAAATGTCCTTTTTAGCATAATTAGGTATTTTTGTGCATGTTTCCATACTTAGTGCTTCTGTACTATCCCCTTCTCTTCTACATATCCTATGAGTGTAGGTTCAGGCCATTGAGATGCTCTTAGTCCATTATTGAAGAAAACATGGGTTGCTACCTCCAAGTTTTGGTGAGTCCTCAATGTGAGGGCGATATGTTATTGATTATAGTTCTAGTTTACATTCCTTTATAAGGACTATATTGTATTTCCTTATGATAAGACTTACTATTGATGTAAGGTCTAAGTCCCAACTTTCATACTCTTATGTTTAAATGGTGTAATTAGACAAATCTAGCTTCCTATTTTTCATATATGAAGAAAGTTGAACTTCTATTGTAAAAGTTTTAATTTTTTTGCATCATTCTTATGTCTTATGTAAGGATGTTACTTAAGGGCTTGTGTGAGACCCCTTCAGAGTAAAGTATGCCGTGTAACTCTTACGGGGGTAGAGCAGGTTGTGACATATTGAATACCATGGAATAGAGATTTCTACAACTGAAAAAATGAAAAAGAAGACCTTTTTAGAAAATGAAAAATCTCTTATTTATAAAAATAAAATTTTATTATGTTTCTTTCTTTGTAGATTTTTACTATATTTGTATGTATTGTGTAATCACTGAAAGATGCATCATCATGATAAATTAGATAGATATAATTTCTTTGATAACAATATGTCTACTAGATGTTTTATATGCATGTTAGCAGTTGTTTCTGTTTTCAACATGCACTATGTCTTTTTGATGTATTTTATGTGGATTAACAACTAATTTGAGGTGGATAATGCACCAAATGTATTTAATAATTATGTTTTTCAGAGATGAAATCTAATTTTTGTAATCTGTTGATTTTGAATGAAATAGGTAAAACAACTAAAGTGTGCATTTTCAGGTTCTTAATTAGCCAAGATATATTTATGAACTTTTTAAATACTCAAGTAAATCCATTATACACATGTAAAGATGTATAATATTTTAAATATATTTGGAATCTACAATGATACTTGAAAATAAAGCTTACTTTTATATTAACCTCTCTTATGATAAGATCACAGAAGAATCACACAACAACACTTAAAGTATGAATAACCGATAGAAATAATAGCATGTTTTTGACACTTTTTTTTAATAAAACTATCATTTGAAAACAATATACTCCAGTTTCAGGTCTTGATGGATGGAGAAACATGTTATAGCAGAATACTTCGAATAAAATAATGTTTCTCGATTTTAAACTAAATTGACTTTTTCAGGTATTTGTATTGTTGTGTTCTTCATATAAAAGTCAGTGATGTATTTTTTAATCAAAAAATACAAGAAATGGCTTACTTTTTTCCGAAAAATTGATGGGAATATGGTCCCTTAAATTTCTTTTAAAAAAATTCTTTACTTGAGAGGTTTCATTCAAGCTATCATACTTAGAGCTTGGTTTGTACTGGATCTTGTGATACTAGAATAAGGATTCTCGAATGATCTGACAACCTACTTATGAGATATGAGTATTAAGAATCTTTTTATTGGGAAAGTTTTCTCAATTGCCTCTTTCCTATCTTAGTATGTAATCTTGAGCTTAAAGTTATCTAATACTCATTTTTTAGATTATAATTGAGGATTGTCAATAGTTCTTGAGATTCTCTTTTGTTAATTTTGGAGAATGACAACAAATATGTATATGTTTACTCTCTACTCCTTCCTTGTGTAGTACTATTAAGTAGTCATGTGTTCTCTTATTTTTAATGTAGATTACTCGTTGTTGCTTCCCTGCTTTATCTCTTGCTCTTTTGCTGACATATTTTTCTAGCAGTTCTTTTTTAGGAATATCTCTTTTGAGCCAAGGGTCTATAGAAAATCATCTCTATAGCAACTCATAATATTACAAATACTCAAAATTGCACTTTTTAACTAATGGAAAAATATTTTTTCACAGAAAAACTAGTTCAATAAGAAATCAATAATGCATGTATCATTACACATCGTCATACATATGTGATTAACCAAACTTGTCTATGAAAAAGGCGAAGAGGGAGTGCATGAACCTACATCAATTCAATAAGGGGAAAGGAAACAGAAGAGAGATGGATTTTCAAAATCAAAATAAGAATACCTAGTGAGAGAGCAGCAACAGAGACAAGGAGAATACATAGATTAGCTGGTAAGGACAAGAGAGACAAGGTCGCGCCATGGCCAATGAGGAAGAAAGGTTTTCTCTAATTCGTATGGGTGAATTTGGAGGATGAGGAAGAGAGGTTTTACCCACTCTGTGTAGGTGAATATGTTGGTAGAGGGATTCTCCCAGAAAATAAACTTTAGGAAGAATATATATTAAGTAAAAATTATATAGCAGAATTAACTTTAATACTCGAATGTAGGGAGCTTAGCGGCAATTTATTTATTGCCTCTAAACAAATGTACCTAAAAGTTCTTTTTGTAGTAGTGTGCAAACCTTAGTAAATTTATAAAATTGACTAGTATCTTACATTTTTGGAGTGTTATTTGGATGTGTTTCAATAATTTTGCTAGCGGGTTGTGCCATTTAAGCATTCATGTCTCTTTTTGTGCTTTTTGGTAGATAATAAAGGAGACGTTGCAAGCTAACTTTCTTAAGTTACTAGGTTGTGATGAGACCGAGAGAAGACAAACAATAGATCAAGTAAACAATCTCTTCATTCATAGTGTTCTAACTCTGTTTTGACATATTTTTTGGTAGTACCTTTCTGTTGTCATTCAAGCGCATGGTCTGCTGCATAGTGTATTTAAATGATCTACTTGGTAGTATTTTTTGGACCGCTCATACTAAGTGAGATAAAAGTAAGTTGTATAATCATATGTGGGTTGTCATATTATGTGAGGGATATAAGAATGAACTTTTCAGTTCCTTGATAAACCATAGGGAACTTATTTCAGTTTCTCTATCAAACGTTACTTTAATTATGATATAAAATGGTCATGAATATAGAAGTTTATGATCTTACCAAAATAAATGAATATAGTAATTTATGATTAGGCTACGTAAATGCTTCCCTCCCATTGCACAACACATGAAGAAACAGAAGCCTCAACGTTTAACCTATTAGGGAGTTCGATATCAATTATCCCCTCTCGAAGACATCCCTCACTTCCAGATACATTCATCCCATATATAATGTATTATTCACAATCAATCACCTATGTATCCGCATGTTTCCGAAATCTTAGAATTTTAAGGGACTTTTGTCGAATTTTTGTATAGTTGTGATATACATTTATGTTGCAGTAGTTTAATCCCAATAGTATTATGAACTCTTACCAAAATAAAAGATGAATCATATGAGGAGGTGGAATGTTGTTTACAACATATGTTTTGGAACAAAATAATAATCATTTTATTTCTTGAAATGAATGCTAATACTAAAAAATGCATGAAATACATAAATCACATGCAAATAAGGGCTAATTACATCTTTATTCGGGAAGTTTCACAATCAAAAACTTTTAAAATTATTTATTGTTTTCGAATTCATTGAAAATGATACATTACTTAAGATTATGTTGCTTTTATAAAAAAAAAAGGAAAATAACGGAAAATTAACTAATTCTTCCAATAACATTTAAATCACGGACAAAAAAATTTCCTCCTAACTCGTAACAAATTCAAAATTTTAAAATAGTTCAAGCAAATAGTTCAATAGTGATGAAATAGTTGTTGGAGACAATATTTCCTTTTCAGATATGTATCCCGATACATAACCCTTTTAGATAAATAACAATGAGTATATGTATCGGTTAATAAAATATAATTAAGTTTTTCATATTTATGTATTAGATACATAATTATGAACGTGATTAATACTGATTTTTATGCTTGAAATAATTGGAGTAATGTATCGATCAACAATAAGATTTTTACACGATACATAGAACATATGAAACTTGTAATGTACTTGATGGTTGAAACATAAATATGATAATAAGTAAATACATAAATATCAACCAAATACATTAGAAATTTGAATATTGGGTAGAGAAGGTCGTGTAGTAACGCCCTCAAACTTTTTCACATTTATACTAGTTAATATTTAAAATGATTAATACTAGTTAATATTTAAAATGATTGGGGTTATGTATCAACAATAAGATTTGTATTGGATACATTGTACACAACAAAATTGTAGTCTGATAGTTGAAACATAAACACGATACATAAGTAAATACATAAATATCAAGCAGATGCATTTAAAAAATTAAATCTTAGGTAGAGAAGGTCATGTAGTAAAACCCTCGACTCCCCCCCCCTCCCCCTTCCCCTTTTATGAAGCTTTTGCAACCAGTTATTTCGAACTNTTCATAGTCTAGAATTTCTTCATCATTAAAGGATCCTTGTGGTGTTTGGATATACATTCAACAAAACCATCCGTATCCGAATCAAATTGACGAGAAACAATTTCTTCATTGCTTGCGGATACATTACATTAGTAAATTGAAACTATTTTAATTCAAATTCTTATATATTGAAATAACAATAGATGATTGAGAAATTCCTCTACCTCTTTTTAGAATTTGAAACTGATGATAAGTTCTAGAATAATACAGTTGTAATTAAAAATTGTTGAGTAGAAGAAAGGACTGATACATTGGGAAATTATAGGCATGACTCAGGGAGAGTTAAGCGTTGTGTATGGAGAATGAGAAGGATGTATACGGAGGTGAAGAGAGAAAAAAGATAAAAGAGAGAAGATTTTGTAATGAATTTAAATGATAGAAAATTTTTGAAATTATGCTATCTTAAATTTTATGTATTTGTAAGTTTCCCAAAAATAAAAATTTGATGTCAACCAAACTAATAAAAGTTATTCTCCTCATGAATTGGGTGTATCCCTAAGCATGTCAAACTAACCTTTCCAGTGATGTGAAATTTTTCTCATCCAATGGAACTTTACCTTAATAAGATGGTGAACAATCAATCCGCATTGATAGTACATCTTATTATATGAAGATTCCTTTCTATGCCTTCTTGTGTTCCTCCTCTTCTATATCTCCCACATAATAATAACAGGGATCACTACTAAAATATGTTAAATCTTTGTATCTTCTTTTAGTTTCCACCATTTTATAATCATATGTAGATGCAGCCATTCAATATCAAACGTTGCACATGAAACATACTGCCTCAATAGATCTTGGGATATAGGGCTGTTTGTTTCATGTGTCATTGTCTCCATTTCTCCCTTTACAAGAAAATAGTATTTGGAGATTGGGATTCATCTACTACAATAGAAATGTATATCGCAACTTTACAGAAGTTCTATAGAAGTCCTACAAAATTATAAGATATCGTATAAATCAGGAAACATGCGGATACATAGGTGACAACTTTGAACAAAACATTACTTAATGGGACGAATGTTTTTGAGAAGGGGGGATGTCTTCGAGAGGGAATGATATATATCGAACTCCCTAATAAGTTAAATATTGAGGCTTCCGTTTCTTCATGTGTTGTGCACTGGGAGGGAAGCATTTACGTAAACTCTAACTTTTTAAAAGTTCATATAGGAGAAATGCCTAATCATAAATTACCATATTCATTTTTTTGGTAAGATCATAAACTACTATATTCATGTGCCCTTAACTTTTTTGTTTTGGGAAGTTATCCGTCAAACTCATTGTAAACCAAAGTAGCATCCTATTCTTAAATAAATGATAAAAATTGAAATACAAGCTAATGAAATATCATGACCATTTGATATCACAATTAAAGTAACTCGGAAAAGTTATTTTTGATAGAGAAACTGAAATAAGTTCACTATGAGTTATCAAGCATCTGAAAAGTTCATTCTTACCTCTCATAATATGAGCAGCCCACAAATGATTATAAAGCACATTTTTATCTCACTTAATATGAGCGGTCCAGAAAACACTATCAAGTAGATCATTTAAATACACTATGTAGCCGACCATGCACTTGAGTGACAACAGAAAGGTATTACCAAAAAATATGTCAAAATAGAGTTAGAAGACTATGAATGGAGAGATTGTTTACTTGATCTGTTGTTTGCCTTCTTTAGGTCTCATCACAACCTAATAACTTAACACAGTCAGCTTGCAGCGTCTCCTTTCTTTATCTAACAAAAAAGACAACACAGACCTGAATTCATAAATGGCACAACCCGGTAGAAAAAATTATTGAAACACTTCCAAATAACACTCCAAAAATGTAAGCTACTTGTCAATTTTATAAATTTACTAAGGTTTGCACACAACTACAAAACCCACATTTGGGGACATTTGTTTAGAGGCAATAAATAAATTGCTGCTAAATGCTCCCTACATTCGAGTATTACCGTCATTTGGGCATTTGCCAGGGGAAAAAATATAATTACTAATGATTAAAAGTTAATTCTGATATATAATTTTTACTTAATATATATTGTTCCTAAAGTTTATTTCCCGGTAAAATTCCTCTACCAACAAATTCACCCACACAGCTTAGGGCAAACCTCTCTTCCTCATTCTCCAAATTAACCCATACAAATTAGGGCAAACCACTCTTCCTCATCGGCCATGGCGCGATCTCGTCTCTCTCGTCCTTACCAGGTAATCTTTGTACTCTCCTTGTCTCTATTCCTACTCTCTCACTAGGTATTCTTTTCTTGATTTTGCAAATACATCTCTCTTCTATTTCCTCTCCCCTTATTGAATTGATATAGGTTCATGCACTCTGTCTTAACCTTTTTCATCGACCGATTTGTTTAATCACATATGTATAACGATGTGTAATGATACATGCGTTATTGATTTCTTATTGATTTAGTTTTTCTGTGAAAACTTCTTTTTCCATCAGTTAAAAAGTGTAATTTTGAGTATTTGTAATATTATGAGTTGCTATAGAGATAATTTCCTATAGACCCTCGGCTCAAAATAGATGTTTCTGAAGAAGAACTGCTAAAAATATATGTCATCAAAAGAGCAAGATATAAAGCAGGGAAGCAACAATGAGTAATATACATTAAAAATAAGAGAACACACGACTACTTAATAGTACTACAAAAGTAAGGAATAGAGAGTAAACATATACATATTTGTTATCATTCTCCTAAATTAACAAAGAGAATCTCAAGAACTATTGACAATCCTCAATTATAATCTTAAAAATGAGTATTAGATAACTTTAAGGTCAAGATTACACACTAAGATAGGAAAGAGGCAATTGAGAATACTTGCCCAATAAAAAGATTTTGAATACTCATATCTCATAAGTAGGTTGTCACTGTTAGAACAAAAATACTCAAGAAACTGATTTGAAAAAATAAAAATAGAGTGAACTTATGAAATTCCTTGTGTATATTAATCTGCAGAAAGTATGAATTTATACAAAGAAAAAACATAAACATTAAAACTAAAATAAGAACATGTGCCACTAACTACCATAAAAGGGGGCCACTAACAGCCCTAAGAGTTAAAGTTTCAAGTAAGTAAAGAGCAAGAGTTGAGTTCATTTCTCAAAAAGATATAAGGGAAATAAGTATTCCCTAGAGTTTTACAAATGTTTCACATGTGAGTAAAGAGGGGAACTAGAATTTCCAAAAGAGTTTTGAACTAAAAGGGGAACATTGATTTCAAAAGGAGCTTTTTAAAGCTAATGGGTTCAGTAAATTATCTCAACCCAAAGGAAGGAAGTTTTATTAAAAGTATGAGCTAAAGTACATTTTTGGGAGTAGTATTAAGCACCGATGTGGAGATGAGAGTTCATATTAACTCAAGTATTCATGTAAACCATGTAGCCAACATGGGAATTGACGTGTAATACTTTTTAGATGTTAACGTTAGGAAAGCTAGTGGATCCACTAAGTTGAGTAAGGTTCTATACCGATGGAAAAGGTGTAGATGGTTCTCTTGCAATGTGAGGTAATACGTTGTATCATCACTTAGGCTTATAGTGATGGTTGCCGGTTAGAGAAACTGCCACAGAGACAGTATTACTTTCTTATATAAGTAAAGTTGAGTTTCTTATTGCATTCCCTTTAACGAACTAAGTTGTTTTTCACTGTTATATATATATATATATA
>NC_028643.1:6957650-7046933 GCF_001406875.1 Solanum pennellii | reverse complement strand
TATATATATATATATATATATATATTGCATGTGATTTAAGCTACTTTATATGTATATCATTTGGGGAGTATACTGTTGAGTAGAGCAAAGTCAAGGTAAGTTCATCTAATCCCCTCAAGCTTAGTTGTTGTTTAGCTCTCCAACTCGCATACTCATACATTCAATATACTGCTGCCAATTGGCCTGCATCGTTTCATGATGCAGACACTGGTACACAGGATCAGCACGCAACACTTCGTTGATCCAGATTGAGCTTCAGAATTTGTGGTGAGCCTCCTTGCATTCTGGAGGACATCTTTTTATTTCTAACATTATCTTAGCTTTTAGGATGTTGTGGGGTCTGTCCCGACATCCCTCTCTACACGGTTTAGAGGCTTCATAGACTACATTATCTTAGTTTGGAGTTGTTTTCAGTTATTAAGACTCAAATGCAATTTTGGCCAAAGTTATGATATGACGTATTTTTTCCTTTTATTATGTTTTTATTCGTGTCAAAGTTGAGGTTTGTCTTCTGCTAATTTAAGTAGCCAGGCCAAGGGTTAGCTTGAGGATCAGCAATGGTCTTCGAGTGTCGGTCCCGACCAGAGTGTAGGCTCGTGGATATAGAGCTCGTTGCTTTGTTCAATTGTCAATCCAGAAACTTGAATTTTATAACTTATGGTACCACCATATATCATTTTCTATTAATACCATGTTCAATCCTTTAAAATGTTGGCCTCTCTCGGCCCAAATTTCAAGTTGTTGGGCTGGGAGACCCAATTTTCTTCAATCTTTCATAATCTAAGTAATTCAATATTTTAAGACTGCTGCTACACCTTGTTTTGGGCCTAAACCATTTTCGTCCATGTATACGATGTATGTAGTTATCGTTTATCAATGATTACCTTATGTATTTCAATGTATACAACATATATCTACTTGATTTTCTCTATTTTTTTCGCTTCCAAGACCTGAATATCAGCCTGCAAATTTGTATGTTGGCTTCCATTCTACTTCAACTGACTAAAGAATCGACTCGAGGGGAGAGTTTAAAAACATATCCAAGTCAAATCATTAAATCAAAACTTAGAAAATTAGAAGCAAGAGAGGAGAAGAAAGCTCAAGAACCCTAGTTCAAGAACGCCACAAGCTCCAGCAGTTCAAGCCCCGAAACTGAAGTATTTTTCTGTGGATTTCATCACCAGGTATGTGGGATTTCACTAGTGTGTTCCTTTCACCCATTGGGTCCTTAGTTTTAGTCATTTCTTGATTCTCTTATCATGATTAAACCTAGGGTTTCTAGAACTTTGATATAACTTCATGAATTTATTAAATATATGTTCCAAATCAGATTTTCATGTCATTACTCAGATTATCGCATGAATTTCAGAACCCTAGCTTTGTATTTCTTTAGTTCTTGAATTACACATGCTAGGTCATATATTTCAGAAACTTTAGATTCAGCGTAGTATTGAGTTAATATTTCTTTTGTATTAAACTCATTGTTTTCAAATGTCTTAGTTATAGAATATGGGTATTCCCTATCTTTCATTTTAAGAATGATTTAGCTTCTGCAACAGTTTATTATCTTTAGTATGCTCATGATCATGCCAGCAGGTTAACTTGGGATTACTTGTGGTCCTAGGTTCCGTGTCCGCATCTCGGGGGTAGCTCGGGGCGTGACAAAACTTGGTATCAGAGCAATAGGTTCAAGATTCCTAAGATGTATGAAAAAGCCGCACTAAGTAGATTCCTTTTCATAGGTGTGAAGTGCACCACATCTAATGTTAGGGAGGCGATAAAGTGTTTAAGGAAAAACTTCACTTTCTTGTTACTCTTATCGTGCGTAATTATGATCTTATTCCATTCTAACTTGACGTTCTACATTTCAAATCATGCCTCCTCGTAGAGCTAACGCTAGGAATGTGAATGCTAGGAATGCAAACGCAGCTCCTTCAATCCAGATCTAGAAGTCTCCAATGCTGAGTTCAGGAATGCCATACAGAAGTTGGCTCATAGTATGACCCACCAGAACAATCGGGTTCATGATCCTATGAATGAAAATAGTGGATCAGCAGCAGCAAGTGTCCATGACTTTGTTAGGATGAATCCGCCTTAGTTCTTAGGATTGCAGACTAATGAAGATCCTCATAATTTCTAGGACGAAATCAAGAAGATCTTTGAGGTGATGAATGTTACTGGGATTTATCGGGTTGAGTTGGCGTCATACCAGCTGAAAGACGTGGCTCATATCTGGTACACTCAGTGGAAGGAGAATAGGGGTGCAAATGCAGCTCCTATTACTGGGGAGTGCTTTAGTGAGACTTTTCTCGACAGGTTTTTCCCAATAGAGTTGAGAGAAGCAAAGGCCAAGAATTCATGAACTTGAGGCAGGGAAACATGACAGTCCAAGAGTATGGGCTGAAGTTTAACCAACTCTCCAGGTATGCTCCTCACATGGTTGCTGACTCCAGGGCTCAGATGAATAAGTTCTTGTATGGAGTATCAGATTTGGTGAAGACAAAGTACATAAATGCTATGTTGCTGGGAGATATGAACATCTCTAGGATTATGATTCATGCTCACCAGGTTGAGGGTGATAATCTTAGGGAACAGGATAAGGAAAATAAGAAGGCTAGGATTGGGAACTATGACTATTCTTAGCAGAAATCGGGTGGTGGAAATCTCGCAGGGTCAGCAGAATTTTTTCAGCTCCAGCCCGTTCATCAGCTAGTGTTCCGTCCTCCAAGAATAGGTATGACCAGAAGGGCAGAGCACCAGGCTCTAAGTCTCAAGAAGTGTTTCAGGCAACAACACTTACCCCACTTTCCCTAAGTGTTGTAAGAACCATCCGGGCGTGTGTCTTGCACGAAAAGAAGGATATCTTGGATGTGGTCAGTCTGGTCACAGGTTGAGAGACTGTTCTTTTAGACAGGGTCAAGGAGGTGTTAATGGTAGAGCTCAGTCTACAAATTCAGCAGCACCAGCAAGTCGCAAAACTCAGCAGGGTACCTCATCTGGTACAAGTGGCGGTCAGCGCCAGAACAGACTTTATGCTCTTCAGGCTTTCCACGATCTGGAAGGTTCTTCTGATGTAGTCACTGGTACGTTACGAGTCTTTGACCTTGATTTTTATGCATTGTTAGATCCAGGGGGCTACTCTTTGTTTTGTAACTCCTCATATAGCAGTCCAATTCAGTGTCAGTCCAGAAACTCTCTCAGAACGCTTCTCAATGTCTACTCCAGTCGGTGACCCAGTTATATCTAGACGGGTATATAGAAATTGCCCTATCATAGTCTCTTAGAAAGTCACCTCAGCAGATCTAGTAGAGTTAGAAATGGTAGACTTCGATGTCATTCTAGGCATGGATTGGTTACACTCATGTTATGCCTCAGTCGATTGTAGAACTAGGATTGTTCGTTTTCAGTTTCCAGACGAACCAATCTTAGAATGAAAGGGTAGTAGCCTAGCGCCTATGGGTCGATTTATTTCTTACCTTAAGGCCAGAAAGATGATATCTAATGGTTATCTCTATCATCTAGTTCGGGTTAAGGATTCAAGCCTTGAAACCCCATCTCTTGAGTCAGTTCCAGTAGTTTGTGAATTTCCAAAAGTATTTCCAAAAGATCTTACCGGGGTTCCTCCCGAAAGGGAAATCGACTTTGGAATTGATCTCCTTCTAGATACCCAACGTATTTCTATTCCTCCTTACAGAATGGCTCCATCAGAGCTTAAGGACTTGAAAGAGCAGTTGAAAGACCTTCTAGATAAGGGTTTCATCAGATCTAGTATTTCACCATGGGGTGCACCAGTATTGTTCGTAAAGAAGAAAGATGGTTCTCTCAGAATGTGCATTGACTATAGATTGTTGAACAAGGTCACAATAAAGAATAGGTATATCCCATCCCCTGGATTTATGACTTGTTTGACCAACTTCAGATTGCTAGTCATTTATCAAAGATAGACCTCAGATCAGGTTATCATTAGCTCAGAGTCAGAGATAGTGACATTCCAAAAACAGCCTTCAGAACTCTGTATGGTCATTATGAATTTGCACTTATGTCGTTTGGACTGACCAATGCTCCTGCAACTTTAATGGATATGATGAACAGAGTGTTCAAACAGTACTTAGACTTGTTCGTTATCGTATTCATTGATGATATCCTCATTTACTCTAGGAGTGAGGAAGGGATCAGCGTAGTTTCACAAAACATAGAAGCAGTGAAATAATGGCCCAGACCTACCTATGCAACAGATATCAGAAGTTTCTTAGGTCTAGCAGGTTATTATAGAAGGTTCGTGGAAGGATTTTCATCCATAGCCTCACCATTGATTAGGTTGACTCAGAAGATGGTCAAGTTCCAATGGTCAAATGATTGTGAGAAAAGCTTCGCAGAATTGAAAACTAGATTGACTACAGCTCCTGTCTTGACTCTACCAGAGGGTTCAGATGGTTATGTGATCTATTGCGATGCATCCAGAGTTGGCCTTGGTTGTGTGTTGATGCAAAGAGATAAGGTTATATCTTATGCCTCTAGAAAGCTTAAGGTGCATGAGAAGAACTATCCAACTCATGACCTCTAGCTTGTAGCAGTGGTGTTTGCACTCAAGATATGGAGACACTACTTGTATGGTGTTCATGTAGATGTGTTCACCGATCATAAAAGCCTTCCCTATGTGTTCACCCAGAAAGAGTTGATCTTTGCCAGAGGAGATGGCTTGAGTTGATTAAGGATTATGATATGAGTGTGCATTATCATCCTGGAAAGGCGAATGTAGTGGCCGATGCTCTTAGTAGATTATCTATGGGTAGTTTAAGCCATGTCGAGGAAAAAAGAAAGGAGCTAGTGAAGGATATTCACAGGCTTACTCGCTTGGGAGTTCGCTTTATTAGCATATCAGACAGCGGTGTAACAGTTCAGAATGGGGCAAAATCGTCATTGGTAGTGGAGGTTAAGGAAAAGAAAGAGAGTGATCCGATCTTGCTTGAACTAAAGGGTGCAGTCAACAATCAGAGAGTGGAGGTTTTCTCCTAAGGGGAAGATGGTGTACTTCGCTACCAAGGTAGATTGTGTGTTCCTGATGAGGGAGAGTGAGGCAACATTTTCTTGCAGAAGCTCACAACTCCAGGTATTCTATTCATCCAGGTGCCACTAAGATGTACCGCGATCTGCGGGAAGTCTATTGGTGGAATGGCATGAAGAGGGATATAGAAGACTTTGTGAGTAAGTTCCCCAATTGCTAGCAAGTCAAGGTAGAAAATCATAAACCAGGAGGTATGACTCAAGAGATCGATATTCCTACTTGGAAGTGGTATGTTATCAATATGGATTTCATCACAGGGTTACCTCGTACTCGCAGACAGCATGACTCAATTTGGGTGATAGTTGATAGGATGACTAAGTCTTCTCGCTTTTTGGCGGTCAAGACTACATATTCGGCAAAGGACTATGCCAAGCTTTACCTTACTGAAATTGTGAGGTTGCATGGGGTTCCTTTGTCTATCATCTCAGATAGAGGTCCTCAGTTTACCTATCATTTCTGGAAGTCATTTCAAAAAGGTCTTGCTACTCAAGTTAACCTTAGTACAGCTTTTCATCCACAGATGGATGGGATGGTAGAGCGTACCATTAAGACCTTAGAGGATATGTTGAGAGCTTGTGTGATCAATTTCAAAGGTATTTGGGATGATCACCTTCCTCTTATTGAGTTTGCCTACAATAATAGCTACCATTCAAACATTCAGATGGCCCCTTATGAGGCTTTATATGGGAGTAGATGTAGATATCCTGTTGGTTGGTTTGAAGTAGGTGAACCAGCTTTGATAGGGCCAGGTTCAGTCCTTTATGCTATGGAGAAAGTGCAACTCAATAGAGATAGACTTAAGACAGCCCAAAATCGTCGGAAATCTTAATTGCCGATATAAGGAGAAGGGAACTAGAGTTCCAAGTTGATGATTGGATTTTTCTGAAAGTCTCACCTATGAAAGAGGTGATGAGATTTGTAAAGAAAGGGAAGGTCAATCCTAGATATGCAGGCTGTTACAAGATCTTGGAAAGGGTTGTCAAGGTGGCATATGAGTTAGAGTTTCTAGCAAAATTAGCAGCAGTGCATCCGGTCTTCTACATCTCACTCTTGAAGAAGTGCGTGGGTGACCCAGCCTCTATAGTGCCATTAGAAAGTGTGGCGGTGAAACATAGTCTTTCTTATGAGGATGTACCAGTTGAGATTCTTGAAAGTCAGGTTAGAAGGTTGAGAAACAAAGAAGTCGCTTCAGTCAAGGTTTTGTGGAGGAGTCAGTCCGTACAGGGAGCTACTTGGGTAGCAGAAGCAGCCATGAAAGCCAAGAATCCTTACCTTTTTCCTTCCGAATCCGATTCCATTCCAGCTTGAGGTAATAGTCCCTCTTCAGTTTTACAGTCATTCATGCGTAAATTCAGTTTTAAAATCATGTTCCCTCAGTTTGTACTTTCATTTTTAGCGTAATTGCATGTACTCAGAACTCAATTCAGTCAGAAGTCAGTTCTCCGTGTTTAGTAGTGGGGTTTGCATTTCTCTCCCTCTTTCAGCTAGTTTAGTCTTCATTCGAGAACGAATGTTCCCAAGGGGGAGATAATGTAACACCCCGTAGTCAAAACAGACCAAAAATTAGTTTTTCAGAAAAATCTGTAGGTGCTACCAACGGTGGCATCGACGGACCGTAACCTGAACCACGGTCCGTCCTGCACAATCATCGATGGGATCAGAAACTCCCAAAACTTTCACCCTAGAAAAATTGGTTAAGTCTTGGACGACAGACGGACTTACGGTCCGTAGGTCAAACAACAGTCCGTAGTCCGTGATCGTCGATCAAGACTCCCTTCAACCACTCTCTGACAAGAGCTATGGATGACCAGCATGTTTCGTAAGTGGACCTACGGTTCGTAGGTATGACCGTAGGTGGAAAATTTGCAGCCAGGTAAGGGGAAATGCAGTTGGGTCAACTTAAAATGCTCATAACTATTAGCACAAAATGATTTAGTTCTCACATAACTTACCCACAGATAGATAATTAAATCATCTTTCCATAGCAACCGACCTCTCTAAAATCAGACCTCCGAGTAAAAAGTTATTCCCATTTTAGTAAAGGTTTGTCGAACAGGCCCTCACGACGGACCCAACGACGGGGCGTCGGGCGCACGACGGACTGTCTGTCCTGGCCGTCGTGAGGGCCGACAACAACCTTCCCAGTGGTCTTTTGTCCTTTCCCACTCTGTTTAAACCTTAAGTTACGTCGTTTTGACCCTAAATCATCAGATTTTAGTCAGTTTAAGCCTAGAAACATAATTAAAACATATCCAAGTCAAATCATTAAATAAAAACTTTAGAAAATTAGAAGTAAGAGAGGAGAAAAAAACTCAAGACCCTAGTTCAAGAACGCCACAAGCTTAAGCAGTTCAAGCCCCGAAACTTAAGTATTTTTCCGTGGATTTCATCACCAGGTATGTGGGATTTCACTAGTGGGTTCCTTTCACCCATTGGGTCCTTAGTTTCAGTCAGTTCTTGATTCTCTTATCATGATTAAACCTAGGGTTTCTAGAACTTCGATATAACTTCATGAATTTATTAAATATATGTTCCAAATTAGATTATCATGTTATTACTCAGATTATTGCATGAATTTCAGAACCCTAGCTTTGTATTTCTTTATTTCTTGAATTACACATGCTAGGTCATATATTTCAGACACTTCAGATATACATTCCTCAGTTATAAATGCATAATTACCAGATTAATTGTTGCATGTTCTGTTTGCATGTTCAGTTTCGAGCTATCCAGTATTTACAGAAATTCAGATATAATCAGTTAATTTACAGAATTCATTGGGAGTAGCATAATACCGAGTTGGACTAGGGTTTAGCGTACCCAATAGTCCCAGAACTACTAGCCAAGTAGGTTGTAAGTCCCCTCTGTGGGTAATCAGTTTAGTGATCACGCCAGCATGCCTTTATACCTTTGGCAGGGTATATTGGGTCCTCTCGATGGGGCATATACATCGGACTCCACATTTAGCTCATGTGGTTTTATTATCGGTTATTAGTAGCTCCCACAGTTCAGTCAGACTCTCTGCATTGACCATTTATCAGTATATTCAGTATTCAGTTTCAGCATGTTATAAATTGAACATTGCATCCAGTTAGCTCAGAAATTAGCACATCACGTTCAAATTATTATACTTGTTTTTGTGCTTGTTCAATTATGTTTTATTTCATCTTTACTCCATCCTACATGCCCAGTACCTTTCATGTGCTGATGCATATGTGCGATACATATTCTCGTGATGTAGGTTCAGGTTCTCAGTATCCAGATCACGCATAAATCAATTTCTCGATCTCCAGTTCAGCAGATTTAGTGGTGAGTCCTCATTCTCCGAGGACAACAATCATGAGTTTCATTTCAGTCTTTAGTCATTTAGTTTCAGTTTTTGCTAGATTTAGCTGGGGCTTGTCCCCGTATTTCTAGTCTAGTTTAGAGGCTATTTTCAGACATAGTTAAATTCAACTTAGTATTGAGTTAATATTTCTTTTATATTAAACTCATTGTTTTCAAATATCTCAGTTATAGAATATGGGTATTCCCTATCTTTTCATTTTATGTATGATTTAGCTTCCGCAATATTTTATTATCTTTAGTATGCTCATTATCATTCCAGTAGGGTTAGCTTGGGATCATTATCTTTCGATCTATTTTATTCATACAAACATGATCTTTAAGGAGAATAAGCAAATATTGCTTGAGATTTACAAAAATTAAGCAATAATATGATTAAACACAACTGGAAAGTATTGGAGCATGCTACTCAACCAGATATATTCTAAAACTATGACAAAACTTGGGAAGATTTGATTAAAACATAGCTTAAACTAGATCAATAACTCAACGCAACAACATATATTATCAGCAAGAGGAGTAACAGTTAACTATATTCAAATGCTTAAAAAGCAAATCGGTATCACCATTAAGGAAATGATCATAAGGTAAATAACAACAATATAATCAAAATCTGAAACTCAAACAACAAAAACACGAGATGAAGATGAATTTAATAAAAGGAAAGGGATATTACCTTTTTTCGAGCAGCGACTAGAACAACAAGCAAGATGAGAGATTTCCAAGGCCACAAATTAGCTCAAATAAAACCCTAGACCTCTGTATCCTCTTAAACTATTTTCTACAAATATTTTGTATGTATATTCTTTATTCTGACCCGCTTTCCCCTGTTTTCATTTTATACCTTCTCCCTCTTATATGCTTCAAAACAATATTATTTAAATAAAATATTCAACTAGAAAAATAAAATATTTTGAGATGATTTTCGAATATTCATAAAATGTACAAATATAGACATAATCATGTAAAAATTATAAAAAGTGACAAAACTATTTAAATAACTTGCAAACTTTTTTATCTTATATTTGAAATATTCGAAAAGTAGTTAAACTAGTTATTTTAAATTATTGAAGATTGAAGAAGCTTGATGATTATTCTATATTGTGAAGGATTAAAATTGGGTTTCAACACTGCAGTCTTTTCTTTTTCACTGAGAATTACATTGAAGTCTTCGCCAATTGCCCAAGGTAATAGATTCTCTTGAGAAATTTCTTCAATTTGTTCTCATAATTCCAACCTCTCCAAAACATTGATGTAATGAGACATAATTTGTCGTTCATTCTAAAATTCTTTTGTATTCTTTCTTTTGTCCCGTAACTCAGTCTTGTTTTGTTGAGTCTTATTTGCTTTCCTTTTGTCGTTGCCTATCTTCTAAGATTTTCTTTCCTCCTCATTGCTATTTGACACTAGTTTATCAATAGTCTCCTTCTTTGGGTATAGTTCAAGATGTTATGCATGGTTTTAACGAACTCAAGTCCAATGTAACAGTAACCAACTTCTCAACTATATTAAAAAGACTAGAGTTCATGTTACACCCTCAAAATGAGATACGGTTGATACGCTCAAACTTACTTCTCAAATAAGAAGTAAAGCGGTCGCATCAAGTAAATAACCCAAACCCCCACCCGATAGTTTGTAACACTGTGGAAAATGCTAGGTTGAACTAGAGCCTAAACGTAAGCATAAACTTAATAAAAATAATTTCCCCTAACTTAGTAGACCATCCAATACTTTAGGGGGTTTAGGAGTCAAGGCCTAATAGAGGAGTGACAATCAAAAGGAGCAAGCCAAGTCCAAAAGTCAAGGATGCCCCATACTTGGAGCTAATGCCTCAAGGCTCCACGGCCACCACCACGGCTCGTGGTCAAGACCACGGTTAGTGGAAGGCTTCGTGGAGTTGCCTTGGCCAAGTGAGAGGAGACCCAAGTGTCCTAGACACTGCCCCAACCCTCACGATGGGACCACGGGGTGTGGTCCACTCCACGATTCGTGAGGTGGGGTGTGAGAATCCCTTAGCTTTTTTTTTTGTAGGAAATGGGCCATTTAGGGGAGATGCCCAAAGCACCACAAGCACCATAACAGGCCGTGGTGCACTTGATGAGGGGAAGGGGGCTCGTGAACTTGACTTAGTTTTTGTAGATATTGGCAATCTTGAAGAGGATATGCCTCAATCCTCATGACAATCACCACGGGTGAAGGTGCTCAACATGGCTTGTGAGGCGTGGATTGTGAACCTGGACGGGTTCTTTTAATGAAGGTTAGTGTAGTATTTTACTTTTGAGTCCAATTAATGTGTGAGTGTTTTGGATGGTTTATGGGTAAAATATAAATAGGTTTTTAAGTCTTTTTCATCCATTTACAAGACTCAAACTCCATACGTACCAAAACTAATTCTCTCAAATATTTCTCTCTATACAAATTTCCTCCATTCAAGAAAACCAAAAGCTTCAAGGATAGGGTTCAAGATCCAAGATTTCCATCTCAATTTTGTGGTAAAGCTTCAAACAAGGTATGGGAACTTTCATTCATGAGATTTGTTTTCTCATGAAGCCCTTCCTCTACTATTTTCAAAATTGGGAGTTTGTTCAAAATTAGGGTTTCGATTCTTAACTTGGGTTCTTCTAAAAAACGTTTTATTTATGTTGGTTATCCTATATTATAATGAAATTGAAGTTTAATTAGGGTTTTTATTGTTAAATTTCCCTTGAACCCATGTGTTTTCCCATGCCCTCAACTTTATGAAAATTATGATGCGGTTTCTTTGTGAATTATGAATATGTGGGATAGTATGTATGTGGATTTAGTAATTAAAATTTTTTATTTTTCATGCTTATAGTAGTAATTCTAAGCATGATTTCAACATATGGTCTATGACCCTTGAAGTGAAAATTGTAAGTGTTGAATCTTGAATTATGGCCTTGAAGGCAAAGTATGAGGGTAATCGTATGTCCAAGATTCTTATATATAAATGGTTTGATCCACTTGAAACTGGAGGTGCTTACTTTTATGTATTTATGAATAAAGTTAAGTTTCACTTGAATGGTGAAGATATAATGACTAAGTTGTGAGATATGGTATTGTTGAAAGACTAGTTTCCTTTACTATTACACATGACTATGTATTAATTGTCTTAGATGATTATATGATGATTCTAAGTTGAAAGGTAGTTCTCACCATGTTGAATCCATGAGCTATGTATGAGTTGGGTTGAATGAAGAATAATGTACTCCTTCACATATGAAATTATAATTCACCTTAACTATGTATAAATTGGAGAATAATGCTTAGCACCGAGTGGATATGGCGAATGAGGTAGAGACCTTCCCGCTAATTTAGGTCGGTCTACTACATATGTTTTTATGAGATGGAAACTCTCCCGCTAGTTCAATAGGTCGGGTTTCTAGAAGCAATCTCTTTATTCCATAACTATGTGTCCGCATAGGTCTTAGCTAGTGGATCAATATAAAAACTATATATGTTTAATTCTACCTTAGGTAAGCAGGACACCTTTTTTCAGTGTGGGGTTATATTATACCAGATTCCATGTCGGTGTCATTGTCTACATCGGTTAAGGCAATTCTCCCTATGTAATAAGATAATGAATATGACTTGAACCATACTTGTGATTTCTTGATAAGTCTATATAGTAGGAGTGAGGGTATGAGACTTCACTTCTTACATTGCACAAGTAATATTTGAAGGGGATTATGGGTGGGTCCATGATGCTATTGTAAGAAATGAAGGTATGATATACATTGATTGGGCTGTTGTTAAGATATGACTCTCCTTATGTACAGATGATGAACATGGTTATTCACTTATGTATGATTGTGGATTATGATGGGATCTAAAGTTGATATGCGTAATTAAGGTGATTCAAAATGGATACTTAGTATAGTTGGGTATCTAAAGTTGATATGTGTAACTAAAGGTGATTATAAACACAAGTATGCTTTTAGGGTTGCTAAGGTGATGGTCCTACTATGTTATGAAAAATCATATGAGAATGCTATTATGACTTCAATTATGTCCTTATGTGCATAAATGGTTTTCAAGCTTAATAAATGCATGATTTTCACGAAAATGTCCTTTTTAGCATAATTAGGTATTTTTTTGTATGTTTCCATACTTAGTGCTTCTGTACTATCCCCTTCTCTTCTACATATCCTATGAGTGTAGGTTCAGGACATTGAGGTGCTCTTAGTCCATTCTTAAAGAAAACATGGGTTGCTACCTCCAAGTTTTGGTGAGTCCTCAATGTGAGGACGATATGTTATTGATTATAGTTCTAGTTTACTTTCCTTTTTAAGGACTATATTGTATTTCCTTATGATAAGACTTATTATTGATGTAAGGTCTAAGTCCCAACTTTCATACTCTTATGCTTAAATGGTGTAATGAGACAAATCTAGCTTCCTATTTTTCATATATGAAGAAAGTTGAACTTCTATTGTAAAAATTTTAATTTTTTTGCATCATTCTTATGTCTTATGTAAGGATGTTACTTAAGGGCTTGTGTGAGACCCCTTCGGAGTAAAGTATGTCGTGTAATTCTTACGGGGGTAGAGCAGGTTGTGACATATTGAATACCATGGAATAGAGATTTCTACAACTGAAAAAATGAAAAAGAAGACCTTTTTAGAAAATGAAAAATCTCTTATTTATAAAAATGAAATTTTATTATGTTTCTTTCTTTGTAGATTTTTACTATATTTGTTTATATTGTGTAATAACTGAAAGATGCATCATCATGATAAATTAGATAGATATAATTTCTTTGATAACAATATGTCTACTAGATGTTTTATATGCATGTTAGCAGTTGTTCCTGTTTTCGACATGCACTATGTCTTTTTGATGTATTTTATGTGGATTAACAACTAATTTGAGGTGGATAATGCACAAAATGTATTAAATAATATGTTGTTCAGAGATGGAATCTAATTTTTGTATTCTGTTGATTTTGAATGAAATAGGTAAAACAACTAAAGTGTGCATTTTCAGGTTCTTAATTAGCCAAGATATAGTTATGAACTTTTTAAATACTCGAAGTAAATCCATTATACTCATGTAAAGATGTATAATATTTTAAATATATTTGGAATCTACAATGGTACTTGAAAATAAAGCTTACTTTTAATAAAACTATCATTTCAAAACAATACACTCAAGTTTCATGTGTTGATGGATGGAGAAACAGGTGATAGCAGAATACTTCGAATAAAGTACTTTTTCTCGATTTTCAACTAATTTGACTTTTTCAAGTATTTGTATTGTTGTGTTCTTCATATAAAAGTCAGTGATGTATCTACCTTTTTTTAATAAAAAAATACAAGAAATGCCTTACTTTTTTTCAAAAAGTTGATGGGAATATGGTCCCTTAAATTTCATTTAAGAAAATTCTTTACTTGAGAGGTTTCATTCAAGCTATCATACTTAGCGCATGGTTTGTACTGGATCTTGTGAAACTAGAATAAGGATTCTGAAATGCCCTGACAACCTACTTATGAGATATGAGTATTTAGAATCTTTTTATTGGGCAAACTTCTCAATTGCCTCTTTCCTATCTTAGTGTGTAATCTTGAGCTTAAAGTTATCTGATACTCATTTTTTAGATTATAATTGAGGATTGTCAATAGTTCTTGAGATTCTCTTTTGTTAATTTAGGAGAATGACAACAAATATTTATAGTTCTCTTATTTTTAACGTATATTACTTGTTGTTGCTTCCCTGCTTTATCTCTTGCTCTTTTGCTGACATATTTTTCTAGAAGTTCTATTTTAGAAATATCTCTTTTGAGCCAAGGGTCTATAGGAAATCATCTCTATAGCAACTCATAATATTACAAATACTCAAAATTACACTTTTTAACTAATGGAAAAAACAATTTTTCACAGAAAAACTAGTTCAATAAGAAATCAATAATGCAGGTATCATTAGACATCGTCATACATATGTGATTAACCAAACTGGTCTATGAATTCAATAAGGGGAAAGGAAACAGAAGAGAGAAGGATTTTCAAAATCAAAAAATAAGAATACCTAGTGAGAGAGCAGCAACAGGGACAAGGAGAATACATAGATTACCTGGTAAGGACAAGAGAGACGAGTTCGCACCATGGCCAATGAGGAAGAAAGGTTTGCCCTAATTCATATGGGTGAATTTGGAGGATGAGGAAGAGAGGTTTGCCCTACTCTCTGTAGGTGAATATGTTGGTAGAGGGATTCTCCCGGGAAATAAACTTTAGGAAGAATATATATTAAGTAAAAATTATATAGCAGAATTAACTCTAATACTCGAATGTAGGGAGCTTAGCGGGAATTTATTTATTGCCTCTAAACAAATGTACCTAAAAGTTGTTTTTGTAGTAGTGTGCAAACCTTAGTAAATTTATAAAATTGACTAGTATCTTACATTTTTGGAGTGTTATTTGGATGTGTTTCAATAATTTTGCTAGCGGGTTGTGCCATTTAAGCATTCATGTCTCTTTTTGTGCTTTTTGGTAGATAATAAAGGAGACGTTGCAAGCTGACTGTCTTAAGTTACTAGGTTGTGATGAGACCGAGAGAAGACAAACAATAGATCAAGTAAACAATCTCTTCATTCATAGTGTTCTAACTCTGTTTTGACATATTTTTTGGTAGTACCTTTCTATTGTCATTCAAGCGCATGGTCTACTGCATAGTGTATTTAAATGAACTACTTGGTAGTGTTTTTTCGACCGCTCATAATTATCCCCTCTCGAAGACATCCCTCCCTTCCAGATACATTCATCCCATATATAATGTATTATTCACAATCCATCACCTATGTATCCGCGTGTTTCCTGATGTATCCGAAATCTTAGAATTTTAAGGGACTTTGTCGAATTTTTGTAAAGTTGTGATATATATTTATGTTGCAGTAGTTTAATCCCAATAGTTTTATGAACTCTTACGAAAATAAAAGATGAGTCATATGATGAGGTTGAATGTTATTTACAACATATGTTTTGGAACAAAATAATTATCCTTTTATTTCTTGAAATGAATGCTAATACTAAAAAAATGTATGAAATACTCCCTTTACAAGAAAATAGTATTTGGAGATTGGGATTCATACACTACAGTAGAAATATATATCGCAACTTTACAAAAGTTCTATAAAAGTCCTACAAAATTATAAGATTTCGTATAAATCAGGAAAGATGCGGATACATAGGTGACAGACTGTGAATAACACATTACTTAATGGGATGAATATTCTTGAGAAGGGGGGATTTCTTCGAGAGAGGATGATATATATCGAACTCCCTAATAAGTCAGACGTTGAGGCTTCTGTTTTTTCATGTATTGTGCACTAGGAGGAAAGCATTTACGTAAACTCTAACTTTTTAAAAGTTCATATAGGAGAAATGACTAATCATAAATTACTATATTCATTTTTTTTGTAAGATCATAAACTACTATATTCATGTGCCCTTAACCTTTTTGTTTTGGGAAGTTATCCGTCAAACTCATTGAAAACCAAAGTAGCATCCTATTCTTCAATAAATGATAAAAATTGAAATACAAGATAATGAAATATCATGACCATTTGATATCACAATTAAAGTAACTCGGAAAAGTTATTTTTGATAGAGAAGCTGCAATAAGTTCCCTATGATTTATCAAGGATTTGAAAAGTTTATTCTTACCTCGCATAATATGAGCAACTCACATATGATTATAAAGCACATTTTTATCTCACTTAATATGAGCGGTCCACAAAACACTATCAAGTAGATCATTTAAATACACTATGTAGACGACCATGCACTTGAGTGACAACAGAAAGGTATTACCAAAAAATATGTCAAAATAGAGTTAGAACACTATTAATGGAGAGATTGTTTACTTGATTTGTTGTTTGCCTTCTTTCGGTCTCATCACAACCTAATAACTTAACATTGTCAACTTGCAGCGTCTCCTTTCTTTTTCTAACAAAAAGGACAACAAAGACCTGATTTCATAAATGGCACAACCCGCTAGAAAAAATTATTGAAACACTTCCAAATAACACTCCAAAAATGTAAGATACTTGTCAATTTTATAAATTTACTAAGGTTTGCACACAACTAAAAAAAAACCACATTTGGGGACATTTGTTTAGAGGCAATAAATAAAATGTTGCTAAATGCTCCCTACATTCGAGTATTATCGTCATTTGGGCATTTGCCAGGGAAAAAATATAATTACTAGCGATTAAAAGTTAATTCTGCTATATAATTTTTACTTAATATATATTCTTCCTAAAGTTTATTTCCTGGTAAAATCCCTCTACCAACAAATTCACCCACACAGATTAGGGCAAACCTCTCTTCCTCATTCTCCAAATTCACCCATACAAATTAGGGCAAACCACTCTTCTTCATCGGCCATGGCGCGATCTCGTCTCTCTCGTCCTTACCGGGTAATCTTTGTACTCTCCTTGTCTCTGTTCCTACTCTTTCACTAGGTATTCTTTTCTTGATTTTGCAAATACATCTCTCTTCTATTTCCTCTCCCCTTATTGAATTGATATAGGTTCATGCACTCTGTCTTAACCTTTTTCATCGACCGATTTGTTTAATCACATATGTATGACGATGTGTAATGATACATGCGTTATTGATTTCTTATTGATTTAGTTTTTCTGTGAAAACTTCTTTTTCCATCAGTTAAAAAGTGTAATTTTGAGTATTTGTAATATTATGAGTTGCTATAGATATAATTTCCTATAGACCCTTGGCTCAAAATAGATGTTTCTGAAGCAGAACTGCTAAAAATATATGTCATCAAAAGAGCAAGTGATAAAGCAGGGAAGCAACAATGAGTAATATACATTAACAATAAGAGAACACACGACTACTTAATAGTACTACAGAAGTAAGGAATAGAGAGTAAACATATACATATTTGTTGTCATTCTCCTAAATTAACAAAAGAGAATCTCAAGAACTATTGACAATCCTAAATTATAATCTAAAAAATGAGTATTAGATAACTTTAAGCTCAAGATTACACACTAAGATAGGAAAGAGGCAATTGAGAAAACTTGCCCAATAAAAAGATTCTGAATACTCATATCTCATAAGTAGGTTGTCAGTGTTTGAACACAAATACTCAAGAAACTGATTTGATAAAATAAAAATAGAGTGAACTTATGAAATTTCTTGTGTATATTAATCTGCAGAAAGTCTGAATTTATACAAAGAAAAAACATAAACATTAAAACTAAAATAAGAACATGTGCCACTAACTACAATAAAAGGGGGCCACTAACAGCCATAATGGGGCCACTAACTTCAGAAAGTTGAGCAACTAAAGTTGACTAAGTCTAGCTAGAAAATAGGAAGCACTAAATTGAAATAAGTAAAAAACAGTAAAAATAATAATAAGCTGAAAAAATGTCAATTGTCTTACAATCCTCCTTGGCATTTTTGTGGCAAACACCAATTCTTTGCCTCAGATCTTCAAACCTTTCCTTTGGCAATGACTTGGTGAAAATGTCAGATAGCTGGTTCTCAGATGAACAATGAACAAGCAACACTTCATTTGATTGTAGGACTTCTCTAATAAATTGAAACTTGATCTTGATATGTTTAGTTCGACCATGAAACACTGAATTTTTTGAGATTAAAACTGCTGAACTGTTGTCACACATGATCTTGGTAGCTTCTGTTTGTTCATGGCCTAAGTCCTTCATCATCTTCCTTAGCCAGATAACTTGATTCACAACAGATGCAGCAGCTATGTACTCAGCTTCTGCTGTTGATTGAGTTGTAGTTTCTTGTTTCCTAGAGCTCCAACTAAAACAACTTGTCCCCAAACAGAAAAGATATCCAGATGTGCTTCTGGAATCATCAACTCCACCACCCCAATCACTATCAGAGTACCCAATCAGGTTCACAGTTACTTCGACAGATGTTGGGAAAAAAATTCCAAACTTGCTAGTTCCTTTAATATACCTTAACACTCTTTTAGCAGCTGTGAGGTGTGTGCCTCTAGGCGAATGCATGATCCTAGAGAGCAAACTAACAAAAAATAGAATGTCAGGCCTGCTCGCGGTTAGATATAGAAGACTGCCAATTAAGCTTCTATACATACTATCATCCACTTTTTCGGAATCCTCATCCTTGCCAAGCTTCACACCAGTAGATATTGGAGTACTCACAGGTTTGCAGTCTTGCATTTTGAACTTGTTTAGAATATTCAAAATGTATTTCTGCTGGCATATGAAAATTCCATCACTGGACTGCAACACTTCCATGCCGAGAAAGTACTTCATGACTCCAATATCAGTCATTTCAAAGATTTTCTCCATTTCATCCTTAAACCTTTGGATTAGTTCAATTTTGCTTCCTGTCACAAGCATGTCATCCACATAAATTGAGACAATTAAGGACTCACCTGCAGCATTGACTTTCACATACAAAGTAGCTTCACTTTGACTTCTACTAAAGCCAAGTTGGATGAGATGATTGTCCATCCGCTGATACCATGCCCTTAGGGCTTGTTTTAAGCCATACAAGGCCTTTGTTAAGAGATAAACTTTATCCTTTTTTCCAGGAGTTGAGAAACCATCAGGTTGCTCTACATAGATCTCTTCAGCAAGCAAACCATTCAAGAAAGCCGATTTTACATCAAGTTGATGAATCTGACTGGAACTATGAGATGCAAATGCAAGAAAAAGCTTGATTGTGTCATACCTCGCTATAGGAGCAAATGTTTCCTGGTAGTCCACACCATATTGTTGTGCGTATACCTTCACCACCAATCTAGCCTTATATTTGCAAATTGTCTATCAGGATTGAGTTTTGTCTTGAAAATCCATTTTACACCAATTACCTTGCAATTTCTAAATCTGTCAACAAGCTGCCAGGTTCCATTCTTCTCGATCATATCTAGTTCTTCTTGCATAGCTCTCCTCAATGCCTGAGAGTCTTGTACTTCAGCATAGCTTGTTGGTTCAGAGCTAACCAGCTGATAGACATCTTTTAAGGATCGAGTTCCCCTCACAGGTACATCATCCACTAGTTCATCTTCTGAAAGTTGAGGTTGCTCTATTGAAAATGAAACAAAATAAGAGGTCTTCTGATTTTTTCAATCCCAACCAGCTGCTTCATCAAACTTCACTTCTCGGCTGAGAATTAGTTTGTCTGATTTCAAACAGAAAATTCTGTAACCTTTGGATGAACTATAGCCCATAAATATGCCTTTATGAGCCTTGTTATCCAACTTACTCATTTTTGTTTCTGGAACTCGATAATAACATATACACCCAAAGATTCTGAGATGGTGTATTGATGGTTTGTTCCCACACCAAGCTTCATATGGAGTCATTTCCTGCAAGGCCTTAGTAGGCAATCTGTTCAGCAAATATACAGAGGTATTGACTCCCTCAGCCCAAACTGATTTGGGATCTTTCTTTCGAGCAAAAGACATCTGGCCATCTCCATTACTGTCCTGTTCTTCCTTTCAGACATGCCATTTTGTTGTGGAGTGTATGGTAATGTCAATTGGCGTTCAATACCTGTGCTATTACAAAAATCCACAAATTTAGAAGAAGTGTATTCTCCTCCATTGTAAGACCTTAAAGCCTTAATACTAAGATTACATTAATTTTCGACTAAAGCTTTAAATTGTTTAAAAACATCAAAGACTTCACTCTCCAGTCTTATGAAATAAACCCAACACATTCTGGTGTAGTCATCAATAAATAGGAGAAAGTATATGTTACCACTCAGCGAATCCGTTTTCATTGGGCCGCAAACATCCGTATGAATGAGCTGATGTTTCTGGTTAGCTCTTCGTACTTGATTTGCTTGAAATTGCAATTTTGTTTGCTTTCCCTGTTGGTAAGTTTCACAAACTTGAGCATTAGAAAGAAATTCAGGCATATTTTCCACTATCTCCTTTTTTTCATCTCAGTGATGCTTCTCAGATTGAAGTGACCAAACCTTTTGTGCCATAGGTTTGTACATGTTTGTGAAGTAATAGTGTAAGCCTTCTAAGTTATTTTCTCTCAATCAACTGAAAACATTCTGTTGCTCATCTTCTCATAAAATAACTCTACTCCAGAAGGGTCAGAAACAACACATTCACGATTCTTAAAATGCATAGAATAATTATTTTCAAGCATTTTTCAAACACTCAACAAATTTTGACTCATATCAGGTGTGTACAAAACATCAGAAATAGTTTTGATACCTGATATTGTTGAGATAGACACTGTACCTCTGCCTTTGACTTCTACTGCCTCACCGTTTCCCACTTTTACTTTAGATTTGTAAGTATCATCTAGGAATTTGAACAGTTCAACATTATTGCACAAGTGAAGTGTGCAACTACTGTCAAGAAGCCATGAATTAGAGATTCACTAATTGAAAAGTATGAAACTGCAAATAGTTGCTCTTCATGTGCATCGTCAACTTCTGCTACTTGTGCTTGCAAAGCACCAGAGGCCTTTGCTCTTGATTTGCAGACCTTGGATACGTGTCCCGTCTGCTTACAGTTGCCACATATAGCATCGACTCTCCACCAACAATACTTCCCCAGATGTGTATTTCTTTTACAATGTCTGCAAAGAGGGAACTTCTGCTTCACATCTCCACTATTGTTTCCTTCATCATGATTGACCTTATTCTTTTGGTGGAATTGTTGCTTTCCTTTTTTCTTTTGTACAGAGAAAGCTCCTTCAATGAACTTTTCCCGTCTGATAGTCCTCCGTTGCTCTTGTGCTTGAAGAGCACTCATTAGTTCACCTAATGAAAGTTTGCTCAGGTCCTTGGATTCTTCAAGAGAGGAAATCTTAGATTCAAATCTCTCAGGAAGAGTCACAAGAAATTTCTCCACAATTCGTTTATCTGTAAATTCTTCACCAAGAAGTCTAATGTTATAAACAACTAAGGATATTCGATCAGCATACTTACTGATAGTTTCATCCTCCTGCATATTCAAGGACTCAAACTCTCTTTTTAGGTTCAACACTTGCATTTGACGTGTTCTATCGCTGCTTTGATATTCTTCTTTCAACCTATCCCAAGCCTCTTTTGCAGTTTTGCAAGCCATGATTTTGTAAAACACAGTATCTGCCACAGCATTCTGCATAAGCGACTTGGCTTTAGATTTCTTTGCCTTCTCTTCGTTGTTGGATTTGATCTGAGCCAACGTAGGATTTACTGGTAGAGCACCAAGTGGTTTATCCTCTGTCACAGTTCCCAGAGTTCATAGGCTTCCAAAAAAGCTTGCATCTTTACAGACCAGATTTGGTAATTTTCACCAGTGAAAGTGAATGGTAGATTTAAAGGTAGGTTGTTGGATGCCATTTGTGTTGTAGGTTAAAACTTTTTTTTGTCATGTAAGATCAACTAAAGGCTCTGATACCACTGTTAGAACAAAAATACTCAAGAAAATGATTTTAAAAAATAAAAATAGAGTGAACTTATGAAATTCCTTGTGTATATTAATCTGCAGAAAGTCTGAATTTATACGAAGAAAAAACATAAACATTGAAACTAAAATAAGAACATGTGCCACTAACTACCATAAAAGGGGGCCACTAACAGCCATAATGGGGCCACTAACTTCAGAAAGTTGAGCAACTAAAGTTGACTAAGTCTAGCTAGAAATAGGAAGCACTAAATTGAAATAAGTTAAAAAAAACAGTAAAAATAATAATAAGCTGAAAAAATGTCAATTGTCTAACAGTCAGGTCATTTGAGAATCCTTATTCTAGTATCTCCAGATCTAATACAAACCAAGTGTTAACTATGATAGCTTGAATGAAACCTCTCAAGTAGAGAATTTCTTAAAAGAAATTTAGGGAACCACATTCGCATCAACTTCTTGAACAAAAGTAAGCAATTTCTTGTATTTTTGAATTTAAAAAATAGTAGATACATCCCTGACTTTTATACAAGTAACACAACATTACACATACCTGAAAAACTCAAATTAGTTAAGAATCGAGAAAGAGGATAAACCTTTCTTACCAGGCTACTGTAGTTCTCCCAACTATTGCACTAAGAAAAGTGAGTTTTGCACCTCACGGACCAGTCATGTGCAATTTGTTAGTGGATGGTCATGAGGACTATGCTACCACTTCTACTTTCATATATCACTTTTTAAACAATGTTAAAAACACTTGACAATGAAGATTAGATATTGGGATTCATATAAGGTGTACAACAACATTTGAAAGATTATACATCTTTACATGAGTATAACGTCTTTACTTGAGTATTTAAAAAGCTAATAAACAGACCTTGACTAATTATGAACCTGAAAAATGCACACTTTAATTGTTTCATTCAAAATCTATATAATACAAATATTTAAATTCCACCTCTAACAAACATATTAATAAATCTATAAGGTGCAATATTTGCCTCAAATTAGTTGTTAATCCACACAAAATACATCAAAAAGGCATAATGCATGTTGAAAACAGGAACAACTACTAACATGCATATAAAACATCTAGTAAACATATTGTTATTAAAGAATCCCAGGAAAATTACCTTCGAAAGAGGAAGACGTGCACAGAGGACGTGGACTGATTGCTTCTAGATATTATAAAGATGGAGTAAACTTAAAACTATGATTTTGCCCTTGTTTGTCCTCTAAACTCCCATTTCTCTAAATAGGAACAATAATGAAACATTTAAACAAATTCTTATCATGCAAATATAATACATCAATAAATTACTTAAAAGCAAAAACAAGGTAAATAATATTACATCATAGCAAAAAAATAATAATTATGAAATAAGTGAAGAATAGATAAAAATGTAGATTGGTTGTTGGAATAAATATGGTATTATATGAGCCAGGACTAAGAACAAAAAAGTAGTATTTATAGGTTGGTGTATTTTCCAAACAGAATGAAAATAGTTTCAATTCTTCTACATAGAGTGAAACACAATTAGTGGTAGTTAAGATTAAGCAAATGCAAAAAAAAGTAACATAGATTGATTTGAAGAACTAATGATAAAAAGAATGTAATTAATAAACATTTTAAAGATTTGCTAAAACATCATATAATAAATGGAAAATAATTGAAAAAATGTCATGTTTTGAGGGAAAAAAAATAAATTTCATTCTTACGTTTAGAAGCATGCCACATTACATATAAACGGGTGATTGGTGAAAAAATTAGATTTTTAGATCACAATTTTTTTTATATTTACAATGTATGATATTATTCTTTTCCCGACGATTCATAAGTACTACTTTTAAAAGTTTTAGGAGATATTAATTATAATTGCATTAAAGATATAGAATTAATTCGCGTAGCTTAGAAACTTCAAAAGTATATATACACCCCACATTATTTATGCTAAAAGCTTCAAAAGCATCCATAATGATCACACATTATTTGTGTTAAAATTAAAGATAACCTTGAAAAATCGTTATGTAATTTGATTTTATAATTCTTTAACGCAAAACAATCTCAAATGCACCACCTCTTTTTGAAACGAAGTATAATATTATATAAACTAGTAAGTAGGAGTAATTTTTTAACTTAATGCACCACATTATCATAGTATGTTTCTACTTCTCTTTCTCTCAAACCCCCGATGTTGATTATAAAACTTATCTACTCTTTTCATTATTATTTTTTAGGGTGGATCGTCTTTTGAACAAGTTTCAAACCAAAAAGGTGAATTCATCATGATTGAAAGCACTGGAAGTACAGAAATGAACAATGATGAAATTCTGCCACTTTCTAATAAACCCTATGTTGGTATGGTTCTTACTAAGAGCAGTGTTAAGCCCATCTACAGTTTGGTAACTATCATTTCCTCCCTCCTATTTCTATATAAAACTCCCTCTTTTTGTTAGTATTTATTCACAAACTATTCTTTTAGTGGTGATTCTCATCCTTAACAAGAGGTTTTGTGGTGATACAAAATCATCTTTGTTAGGACGCTTCATAAAGTAGTGTTGGATTTTTTGGGGTGGACATGAATTTAGTGGGACTATGGGTATCGGATGTGTAACGACTCGAGAGTATTCCCTAGAGGTAAGAGCCCCCTTAAGTCGCCACACGGCATACTCGACCTCTCAGAGTTCTTATACAAGCCCTTAGACGTCGTTCATAGCATCTATTTGAAAAGTAGTGTGGAATTAAAGCTTCTCATAACAATAGTTCAAATATTTATAGAATCATAAGAATGAACTATGTATCGTCATGGACATCTTAGACACATGAAATATCTTGGGGTCACAACCCTTACATCAATTTGAAAAGTAACTATAATCTATTACAAAGTCTTTTTGAAAGGAAACTAAAACATAAATATGTCCTCGAATCATATGAGGACATACTAAGTCTTCTTGAGAGAATGTTAGTCTCAAGCTTTGCTTCTAAGAGACTCCTCACTTGCCACCTACACTTGTAGAAATAGAACAGCATATGGAAATAGCACATTGAATGTACTAAGTTTGGTGAACATGCAAGAAAACCATGCTTAAAATGGGAATTTACTATAACATACTTTTCATGATCTTTTGATAGAAACCTCATAAAACAAGTATAAGAACCACCTTCAAGTAAGTCAGAAGAAACAACCGTAATCATATACATAAGCATTTAGACCTCCTATCAAGAGTTATCCTAAGACCCACCTAAATAAGATATGAAGAGACCGCCCATACAACCCCTTGACACCCACCTAAGTGATTCTCCAGACTTCCCAAAGTAAGATTATTCCCTTTTCATCATTTCTACTTCCCACCTAAGGTTACTTAAGAATCACCTATGTAAAACATGAATAGACCACTCATACACCCTCTTCAAGTCTACCTAAGGAATCCTCAAAGCTACCCTAGGTAAGACCCTTTTTATTCAATATGCATTAACTAAGTCAACCATATTCATTAAGCCATTTAAGGGACAATCAAAAAATTAGAGGACTTCACATAATAATCTTGAAAAAGACCTAAGGAACCCATTCTAGAATCTTCAAAGCCTAGCCATGCCATGTGTTTATAGCGTCCCATTCCACTATCTACACGTTCTGGAACCCATCCAATAACTACAGTGTACATCCCATATGATAAGAACAGACACTAACTAACATAGATACTAGTTAGGTTTGGAATCTGAAGTTACCATACTCCGAGGAGGGTGTTCTACTTGCCAAGGGTAGAACTAGGATAAATCCTATGTTGGCACATGGTTAAGGAATATCAAGGGTTTCTTTATACTCTAGTATCATCTTATGTAGACTTACTATCACAATCATATTCACTCGGTGATTTACCTTTATTCTCATAAAGTAACCATTCACTAGGTGTATTAGAGTAAGTACTATTACTATGCCTTAACAACTCTTAACAATTTTTCTTTACAAGGATGGGTCCACTAGGGCTGCCAACATAGGACTATTAGGATAGCTCCTATGACTTCCTTAAAGATGGTTTTATGTAGTTCCAGCCAACCTATCCCAAAGTCCATCATTCCACTCAAGAAGGATATCATTACATTCTTTCACTTTAAGGCTTCTATTAACCTTCTTTTCTATATTCAAGGTTCTATGATCTTGACCTTCTTTTCTTATTAAAGGTCCTATATTAATCATCCTTAGAAGGGCACCATCTAAGGTCTACCGATCCTAGACTTTCATTCATCATTCATTCATACACATAGATGACAAAGGTGCCTAAGCCTACTACTTCAAGAGTTCACATTTACATAACTTTCATATATAAAGTAGAGGGACCTAAGTCTACCAATCAAGACACAACATCATCATATCACATATTCAATAACATTCAATTACCTTTTAGGGACAAAAAAGTCTACCACACAAGATACAACATTATTCTATAAGGACGCTTCTTAGTCCTTCATCATCATATATTATCAATTAAAGAAGAAAAATAACATTAACTCCAATACAAGATCATATAGCCATTACAAGAGTACTTCACTTAATAACTTCACATTATACAAGATCACACATATATCATATCATCCTTCACTTTACATAAGCCATAACATCTTCTATTGATCACATTACTTCACATAGTAATACCGACAATGCTATTTTAATAACAATTATAACACATAGACACTGCCACCGTAAGTGGATCATTCCAATCAATACAATTCAATATCAATTCAATACTAAATAGAGGAATTAGGTCAGCTCACCACCTCACAATCATCATCATCACCATTCTTTAGCCTTTTCAACCAATTCACTTTGCAAAGGCTCTTACCAATAGCCATGTACACAATACAAAGCCAACAACCAATCCATATAAATGATCCAACAACATAAAAAATGAATATCATCATTATAAGGCCGGTTATAAACAATTCTATCATGATTTGTACATACTTCAATAGCCCAATACAATCTACACATGAATTCACTAAGATCAAGCCATGATCAATTCATCCACATTAGAGCCTAAATTAGGAATTCAAGGAATACATGGGTTCATGGAGGTTTAAATCTTAAAACATTCAATCAACATCAATTACTTCACAAAACATTGATTTAAACCTTTTCATGCAAGAACCCATGCGTAGAATTAAAAATAGGATTTCTATGTTATTAAACATCATTGGGAAGCCTTTAAATTGGCTCTTTGAATGGAAGAAGAGTCAAGGATAAAATCATCATACCTTAATTGAATAAATCTCACGAAATTAGGCTTGAAAAATTGGAGAATTTGGCCTTCTTCCTTGGAACTTGAAGGTCCATCAATTGAGGATCTAATTAGAGAGAATTTGAGAAAATGGAGAGCTTATAATTTTTGGATTCTAATTGGGGGTTGGGGTTTTTTTATTAGGGTTATGGGTGTATAATGACTTAAAATACATATATAATACACCCCCGAAATACCCCTATATTAATTGGACCTTTTTAGACAAGTCAAACTTAACTTAAATTTTCGGAATTATCATCGGGGAACAAGTCCGCGTCGCGGACCTATTCCCTCAAGATTTTTCAAAATAATTTTTGGGACAGTAGATCTGAGACGTGGACCAAAAATTTGACCCTTAGTTAACCATGTCCGCAACGCGTACTTGTTTCATCTATGCAAAATTTGTTACCGCCTTGGGCAGCTTGTTGGCCCAAGGTTGGGTCCTCCTTAAGGACCCCTAGGGGGGCCCTTTGGGTAGTCGTAACCGGAGGGTTTTGACCCTAAATATGGTCATTAAGGTTTTAGGGTAATATCCACTGATTTTAGACTCCATACAACACATAAAAAACGCATACAACATACAAGGACACACTAGCACACACTCAAGATTAGTTTCTGGACGTCTTGGTCGTCCTTGGACGTTTTGACTTCCAAACTCTACAAACTGACTTCTAATGATAATATTCATTTCTTAACACCTTATTAACTCATTAATCCCTTGTGAGGCTATAGATAACCCTATTTCATTTTGAGGGTCGTTACAGGATGGAGAAATGATTTTCTATCCTTTTATAATCTTTATTAGTAAGAATTTTATTTTTATGAAAAAGAGATATTTCATTTTCTAAAAAGGACTTCTTTTTATTTTTTTAAATTGTAGAAATCTCATTTCCATGGTATTGATTATGTCACGACCCGGGCTACACCCTAAAGTGAGACAACGTACTTGACTACAAATGAGTCGCATACAAGCCCTTAACCACCATTACATAAGACATTTATCATAGAAGTACAACTTTCTTCATATATGAAAAATAGGAAGCTATACTTGTAACATTACACTATCTAAATATAAGAATATGAAAGTTAGGACTCACCCCTTACATTAATAGTAAGTTTTTATCATAAGAAAATACAATATAGTCCTTAACAAAGAAAGTTAACTAGAACAAGAAACAATAACATTCCGTACTCAGAACTGAGAATTCACCAAAACATAGAGGTAGCAACCCAAATTTTCTTCAAGAATGTACTAAGAGCACCTCAATAGCCCGAACATACACTCATAGGAGATGTAGAAGAGAATGGGTTAGAAAAAAATTACTAAGTATGGAAACATGCATAAAAATACTCAATTATGCTAAAAAGACATTTTAGTGAAAATAATGCGTTTATTAAGTTGGAAACAATTTATGCACACTAGGACATAAGGCAAATCATAATAGCATTCTCATACATTTCTAATAACATAGTATGACCATGACCTTAGCAACCATAAAAGCATACTTGTGCAATGCATAGTTGGCATCACATAATACCAACTATACTAAGTATCCATTTAGAATCACATGAGTTACACATATAAAGATTAGATCCCATCATAATCCACAATCAAACACAAGTGAATAACCATGTTCATCACATATACATAAGGAGAATCATATCTTAACAACAACCCAATAAACGAATATCATACCTTCATGTCATACCATACCATCATGGACCCACCCATATTCACTTTCAAAGACTACTTGTGCAATGTAAAAAGTGAAGTCACATACCACCACTCATACGAAGTAGACTTATCAAGAAATCACAAGTATGGTTCAGGTTATATGCATTATCTTATTACATAAGGAAAATTGCCTTAACCGCATAGATAATGAGAGTTACATAAAATCCGGTGACATATAACCCCACACCGATAGGAGGTGTTCTACTTGCCTAAGGTGGAACTAAACATATATAGCTATAATATGGATGCACTAGCTAAGACCTATGCGGGCACATAATTATGGGATAAGAAGATTGCTTCTAGAACCCGACCATTCAACTAGCGGGAGAGTTTCCATCTAATTATATCATATGTAGAAGACCCGCCTAAACTAGCGGGAAGGTCTCTACCTCATTTGCCATATCCGCTTGATGCTAAGCATTATTCTCCAAATTATATATAGTTAAGGTGAATTGTAATTTCATATGTGAAGGAGTACATTACCCTTCATTCAACCCAACTCATACATAGCTCATGGATTAAATATGGTGAGAACGACCTTACCATAGAATCATAATATAATCATCCAAGACAATTAATACATAGTCATATATAATAGTAAAGGAAACTAGACTTTCAACAATACCATATATCACACCTTAGTCGTTGGATTTTCACCATTCAAGTGGAACATAACTTCATACATAAATACATATAATTAAGCACCTCCACCTTTCAAGTGGATCAAACCATTCCTATATCACAATCTTGGACATAGGATTACCTTCATGCATTGCCTTCAAGGCCATAATTCAAGATTCAACACTTACAATTTACCCTTCAATAGTAATCGATCATATCTTGAAATTACACTTAGAATTACATATAAGCATGGAATAAACAATATTAATTACTAAATCGACATACATACTATCCCACATATTGATAATTCATAAAGGAACCCATCATAATTTTTATAAAGTTGGGGGCATGGGGAAAACACATGGGTTCAATGGAAATTTAGCAATAAACCCCCTAATTAAATGTCAATTTCATTATAATATAGGATAACTAACATAAATAAAATGTTGTTGAGAAGAACCCAAGGTTAGAATCAAAACCCTAATTTTGAACAAATTCCCAATTTTAAAAAGAGTATAGGAAGGGCTTCATGGGGAAAGAAACCCCATGAATGAAAGTTCTCATACCTTGTTTGAAGCTTTACCACGAAATTGAGATGAAACTCTTGGAGCTTGAACCCTTTCCTTGAAGATTTTGGTGTTTTTTCAATGGAAGAAATTTGGAGAGAGAACTATTTGAGAGAATTGGGTTTGGGAGAATATTTTGGGTTTTTGAGTTTGAGTCTTGTAAATGGATGAAAAATACTTAAAACCCAATTTATATTTTATCCCTAAACTACCCAAAACACCCCACATTAATTGGACTTAAAAGTATAAGACTAAACTAACTTTCATTAAAAGAACCAGTCCAGGTTCACGAGCCACATGGAGCACCTCGACTCGTGGTGCTTGTCGTGAGGATTGAGGCAATAGTCTCTTCAATCTTGCCAATTCCAACAAAAACTAAGTCAAGTTAACGAACCCCCATTCCCCTCATCAGGTTCACCACGGCCCGTTATGGTGCCAGTGGTGCTTTGGGCTGTAGCTCCCTTAAATTTCCCATTTCCTACAAAAAAACTAACGGAGTCTCACGCCACACTTCACGAGTCGTGGACTGGACCACGACCCTAGGGAAGTGTCTAGGACAATTGGGGCTCCTCTCTCTATGCCAACGCAACTCCACGAAGCCTTCCACTGACCGTGGTCTCTACCATGAGCCATGGTGGTGGCTGTGGAGCCTTGAGGCAGTAGCTCCAAGTTTGGGGCAGCCTTGACTTTTGGCCTTGTCTTGCTCCTTTTACTTGGCACTCCTCTATTAGGCCTTGACTCCTAAACTCGCTAAAATTATTACATGGTGTACTAACTTTGGTGAAATTATTTTTACTAAATTTATCCTTACATTTAGGCTTTAGTTAAACCTAGATTTTCCAGAGTGTTATAGAATACAGGGTGGAGGGTGGGGGAAGAATTTTAGTTTTGGAGTGGTGCATTCAAGATTAGATGTTCTTCGTTTCAACCTTGATGTTTAGGTTCATATATATATATATATATATANCTTCCTTTTGCTGGAGCCCCTGCAGTCCTTACTTACGATGGAAAGAAGTGGAACTTGTTTTATGGTGGAGCCAAAACTAAATACAAATTTAGTACTGGATGGAAAAATTTTGCGGATGATAACAATCTAAAAGAGGAGGATGGACTTGTATTTGAACTCTCAGAGTGCAACTCTGACAAAATCGAATTCAAAGTACAGATTCTAAGAGAAGATTTTCAAGCTGAATTGGTTCCTGAAGATGTGGAGGGTATAAACACAAACAACCCCAATAATAATTGATTGAAAACTTTATCATCTCTAGTTGAAATTTCAATTTTCAGGAAAAAAAATATTATCAATTCCATTTATTTCAATTTCAAAAAATAAAAACTTTATCAATTCCAATAGTTTCATGTCTGATGTATGCCTCATTTTATCAATACTGCTTTTTGGGTTATGTAGTTTAATAATGTTGATATTATTTATAAAAATATGTATTACATTATTATGCAATACATGTACAACACATGTGAAGAGATTGTAATATATTAAATGCTAATATTCAATGCAATTAATTTTGAAATTTCTAATTTTTTAAAACTTGCAAATCTAAAATTTCCGTTTTACGTTAACTAATTCAAATTTCAAATATAAAGAAAGATTTGCATCTGAAACTGAATGATTATGCTTAAGCAAGTGCCCATGATTACAAAAAATGACATCCTCACTAGTCCTATGTGAATTTATGCTTATGTGTTTTATCACTTTGTAGACATTTAATCATATCATCATTTAATTTCTTAAATATCGTCACATTATACTTGTTTTTGCTCGTCTTCAACTAGTAGGAAGTTTATCCATGTAAATATTGAAAATTCAATTTAATAGAATAAAAAAATTGTGAAGTTCATAATTGTCATAATACATATATTGGACCCTAAACTTGGCGTCAAATTTTAGTTTTGACCTCCAACTTTCATAATGCACAAACAAACACTTTAACTATCCAACTTTTAAATAAATAAACACATGTTCCTACATGGCACAATACACGTAGGACACCACATAGGACAAAACATGACATGTAGGACAGGTGTGTCTATTTGTTCAACTTTATAAAAAAGTTTAAGTGTCTACTTGTGCACACCCAAAGTGGAAGGGCATAAATGTGATTCGAAGCCAAGTTAAAGGGTACATTTATATATTATGCCTTCATAATTTATAGTAATTTAAGAGATAAGTGAAGAAAGGTAGCTAATTACATATTTTAAAACTGTAATTGGATGATTAAGAATGTGGTGACGGTTAGTTTTTAAATTTTTTCAAAAAGGAAAATAATGGGAAAAAAATTAAAATATGATCGATTGAGCCTTTCGGAGTGTTATCCCAGTGGCTGGACAATTTGAAAATCAAATTCTTATAAAAAATATTGACAGTTAAAATTAATTTGTCTAATTAGTTATAAGTTATAACTGAATGTAACACCATGAGATTGTATTTTTTGCAGACCATTGATAGTCTAACTCAATCCATGTGGATATCTAGTAAGCTATGCTCTATATGTATCACGTGCATTCACCTTAGTGGATTTGACATAGGTGTCGAGTCCGTCTAGAAAGCCTTTAAAATACGACATAGACGTCGAGTCCGTCTAGAAAGAAATTAAAATATGTTAGGCAAATGAAAAAATTAATACTTCAATTATTTTACTAAATATATTTGTTTACGTCCAATCTCAAATTGTATGATTCTAGCCTTTTTTGCTATAAAGCAAATTTTTCAAAATATTCAAACACTTGCACAAAATCTTCACGAATTATGCACATTTTATTTGCACCTGATGAGATACTTATGCTGCTCTCCTTGAATTTGGCAATCCTTATTAAATAAAAAAATTTTCCTTAATCAAAAATCTCATTTTTTAAAAATTCGTTATTAAAAAAATCTCTCCCACACCAACCAACCACAACCAATTTTTTTTAACTATTTATTTAAAATAAAAAACTAAAAAAAATGGGTGAAAACAAGTGTGATTGCTTATTTTTTTTCTAAAAGTAAAAAAAGAAACTTCAAAAGACAGTACACACTTGATTATTATTATTATTATTTTACCTTGATGAAATATTTAAGTAGCTATTTTAAGATTTGAAATTTATTATTCAAAAAAAAATTATTTCAGAAGCTAAATTAAGATCATCATTTTTCTGCATTAGACAGACCCAACATTTTTTTGTGTTAAAAGATTTCAAAACCAAATAAAGAGACCCATATTTGTTGTGTTCAAAAGTTTGAAAACAAAAAAAAAAGTCACATTATTTTTGTTAAAAATCCAAAAACAAACAAAAAACCACGTTATTTGTGTTAAAAACTTTAGAAGCAGAGAAAGACTTAACATTATTGGTGTTAAAAACTCCAGAACCAGACAAAGAGACCCTATTCCATGTAACTAGTGTTAGACTCTAGAAGCAAATAAGAGAGAACTCGTATAATTTGTGTTAAAAACTCCGAAAGCAAGCAAAAAGCCACATTTTTTGTGTTAAAGCTTACGGAGCAAACAAAAACCTCACATTCTTTGTATTAAAAAAATTGATAGCAGACAAAGAGACCCTAAATTATAAGTGTTCAAAACTCTAGAAGCAGACAAAGAAAATTCATGGTATATGTGTTAAAACTCCAAAACCATGTAAAAAGGCACGTTATTTTTGGTCAAAACTTTGAAAGCAAACAGAAACCCCACGTTATTTGTGCTAAAAAATTGAAAGTAAATAAAGAGACCCCTTATTTTTGTGCTCGAGCATGACCCAACCCACAATTAGCCCAACATTTAAAAAGAAAACAACCGAAAAGGACAACAAATAAAGCATGATAGACCACTCGGTAAGCCGATAAATCTAACTAAGGCATGGTTTCCTAATTAAGGACTCCTCATCATCCCTCACTGCCTTCTCTGGTTTCCTAATTAATAGACCCCATATTATTTTTGTCAAGAATTTCAATAGTAGACAAATAAAGAATTACTTTTGATTGGCTCAAAAGGTCGTCATGTAAAATGATTTGCAGTTCTTTGAGCCAAATATTAATGTGGCCATCTTTGTTTGTAATGATTTATGGTTAGATTATATATATTAGTAACTAGGAGTATTGGCTTAACAAAAAAAACTTTGAGTTATTTTTTAAAACACTAGAACCCTACGCATACTCCTAAAAGCCCAAAACTATCCATGTTTGGCAGTTCATGGATTTTTGGGTATTTTCTATAAATTGAATCAAATTGGAACAAAAACTTTATTTTATAAGGATATTAGTGTATACATTCATCCTCATAGGTTGAGATGAAATTCGATCATTTTGACCTGAACAAACAAGTAATTATACGGAAATTTAAATTCAAATTTTAAGAAAGATTTGCATCTGAGTGGCTATGCCTATGAACAAAAAAAAATGATATCCTCACTATATATTTCGATTCAAATTTTTAGTTATATGTTTCACCATAATTAAAGTAGACACTGAATCACATCTTCAGTTGGTAGCTTACAATATCATCACACTAGACTTATCTTCGAGAAAGAGGACGATTATCCATGTAAATGTTGAAATTTAAACATAATAAAACCAAAAATTACTAGAGTTAATGATAAATAGAAATTTAACACAGAAATAGGAAGGAATGAAGGAGTGGGAAGTTATTTGTAGATATACTAGATAAGCAAGCCCGTGCTTTGCACGGGCCCAACACTTGCACACAAATGAAATTTTAAAAGGTGAACTAAATTTTTTATGTGTTTTATAAAAAAATATTTTAAATTGTTAATTTATGGAGTACCTTTTATGTTATTTGAATAATATATGTTACGTCATCTGTTTTATTTTATTAGATACAAGTGATATTAGCAAAGTAACGAAATTTCTTATATGATTCTCACATATTTTTAGTTGTCATTTTAGTGTGATTCATAGTACTTTTTATTTCTTACATTATTTTCAAACAATATATGCAACTTTTTTTGTTTCGATAAAAATAAGGGAGTCGACCAAATTTCATTATTTTTTTAACTATGTTTTTCTAAAAATATCTCAAATTGTTACGTTGTGTTTTTAAGATTTTTTTTTTAATGTAATTTTCAAATATGTAACAAATTAGAAATTAAAACAAAGAATTAAAGTTTTCAAATCATTATACTTCTATATTAAAATGTTCAAATCTTTAAAACTCCACATATATGCACAAAGTAATAGAAGGAAGCCAAACAATTTTTTTTAAAAAATAATAATATATGAAAGCTCATTTCAATAATAGCACATATATATTTCATTTTTAATATATGACTCCCTCCTTTTTTATTTATATAAACTTATTTTATTTGATTTCAAAAACAAAATAACTTTTGAATTTTAATTTTATTGTATAGCATATTAAATATCACTAAATAAAAAATATTTCAATACACAAAATTTAATTTACATATAAATTTTAATTTTAATTTTGATTGGTTTCACCTAATATTATACTTGATATATATTTATTATGAGCTAAGCGTAATCATTATTTATTAACTTTCATATAATAACTCGATATCACAATAACTCATAAAAAAATAAAGAACTAACAAAAATGAGATAATACTAATAATAATACCTAAAGATGTTTCTAGAACTATATTTAATTTTCTTGTTATCATTTTTGGTTGATTTTTGCTTGCATGAGCTATATTTTTACCTTTGATCACCATTCACTTCATATATAGAAAGATGTTTCTAAAATTATTTATTCTTGATAGATTTTTTTAGAATGAAATTACATTTTTATTCTTGACCATCTTTAATACAAATATATCATCCTATTCATTTTTATTTGTAACGTTACTTTTAACATCTTTTTCTTTAAATTCATTATAACACATATTATTGATTTTATCATACTAATTTATTTTCAAGTATATTAATTAGAGCCAAAATAAAGATTGAAATAATTAAATCATGATACTTTTATATAAAAAGTAGGCTTTTTTTTATAAGCATAATGAATAGAAACAAATATTAAGAATTAAATCAAAGTAATAGTAAAATAGAGTAATAATAAAATAGATATCATAATAACTTACAAAAGAAATAAAAAGGAAATGAAGTAATACCAAAATAAGTTAATGGTAATAATAATAACTTAAGATGTTTCTAGAACTATTTAATTTATTTTTTATCATTCTTGGTATGAATTCTATGAATTGAGTATTCTTGAGATGAATAGTGTCGTTGAGTTATGAGTTCTTGAAATCTGAGTATTGAATTTTTGATATTGTTATTGAGATCCTTGAGTTGATCCGTTCATGTTTATATTTCAGCATGAACCTTATTGTTGAGTATTCATTGAATTCTCATTGAGAATCTTTGAAACAAAATATTATAGTTTAAACTGAATTTTGAGGAAGTAAAGAGGAGTTTAAGAAAGAGTATACGAGAACTAAGTACTTCCCATATGCTTTTTACATGAAGAAAAGAGTAGACCCATTTTTTTTAGAAAATTTAAACCAGTTTTTAGAAAAATTAAGTACAAAGAAATTACCACTTAAAGAGGTTTTTTTTTTAGTATTATCTCAACCAAGAGAAATTATTTTTACTTTGAAAAAAGAGAAACATTGTTTTCTAAATGATCAATGAGATGTAGAGATATTTCAAAGCAGATAACTCTTTTAAAAGGTTAGCTTGAGAAATTATTTCAAACTAGAGAAAGAGAATTTTATTTATTCATTTGAGCAAGAGTATATATTTTTGGAAGTAGTATGAAGCACCAATATGAGGGAGAGTTCAAACAACTCATTATTCCCCATAAAATATATCTTGCCAACATGGGTTCAAGATCATACTTTTTTAGATGAATCCTTGTGCCTTCGGAAGGGCTTAGTGGATCCACTTAGTTGAGGTGTCCTATATCCTATATAGGAAAGTTTTGGCAGCATGGACAACACCTTGAATCATTGCGTAGCTCATAGTGATGATTATCGGTTAGAGAATCTCATAACAGAGTTGAAGTGTATTTTTATGTGTCACATATTATGTTGAGTTCCATAGATGAGTCAGTATTTTCGTAAAGCTCAAATAATTTCATTCCTTTAATTCATTACATTAGTTGAGAAGTCTTTTAATTTAGTTATTTTAAGTATTATTGCTTGATTGAGTTTTCGGCTAAGTAGTCAACCAAGCCAAAGGTTTGCTTGGGGATCAAAAATGATTGTCGAGTATCCGTCACGTCTAAGATGTAGGCTCGGAGCATGACAATGTTGGTATTTGAGCACAAAGTTAAATTAATCTAGTGTGGATCTGATGTCGTGTCATGGAATCTTACTTATAGTTGTGAGGGCCCTACTTATATAAATGAGTGACTACACACATTTAAGAAAAGTTTTCCTTCTGTCATACTCTAAAACGTGCAATAGAACTATGTCATAAGAATCTATTTCAAACTCGTGTGTCTCTCAAATCCATTCGACAACCCGTCATACTCAAGGTATATAAAAAGCAAAGCCCATATCCTTATCGACGAGTTACTCTCAGCAAAAGTCTCTAGAAAGTCATAAGACTATAGAGGGGCTTGAGAGAAACATGTGAGTGAGATTATGTTGAGATTAGAAAGAATGCACTCTTATTCATATGAATTGTTCTTACAAGCTAAAAGCAAGATGTACTCCCAACCTCTCTTCTCTAAACCTTGTTTCGATTGAGATCCTTATCACAAAGTGTGTTTTAGAGCTTGGGCAGTATTTTCAGTTGGAAAGATAGTATGATTTATAATGTTATAAGTTGTAGTAGTAAAAGTGGCCAGATTTAAAAGAATGCATGCAGAAATATAGTAATCTAAGAAAGAAAGATAGTGATATGAGGAAAATTATGTTGTTGCAGTCATGCACCTGGAGGAGTTTCCCCTTATGGGTATACTGAAAAGTGATGAGTTTGTATAAATTTCATGATAGAAGGTACAATAATCGTTAAAAGTCAGGATGAGTTAGAGTATACTTTAACCAAAAGGAAATTTATGATGATGTAACATTGTGTTAGTTAGACCAAGTATATGCGGTGAATAAAATATCAGAGTAGTCATCAGGTGATAGGTCTAAGTTAGGCTTACAAAATTTAAGGGAGAGACTCATGACATTTAGATGGTTAGAACTAATTAGGCAATGATGTATAGTGAACTAATTAGGCAATGATGATTTTTAAGGGAGATTCCCATGATACTCACGAACTACGCTAATTTGATTCTCACTTTGATTATATACTGAAGCGTTTCTCTTCGAATTTGGTTATCCTTAATATAAAAAAAAGTTTTTTTTCCTTTTACAAAAATCATATTTTTAAAATTCTATTCAAAAACAAAAATCCTTCCCCTCGCCACCCAACCACAAAACAAACATAGAAGAGAAGAATTCTTAATTATTTATTTAAATCAGTAACAAAAAAAAGAGAAGCAAAATAATTATGGTTGCCTCTTTTATTTTTTCAAAAAGAAAGAACTTCACGGACCATGCATGCTTGATTTTTACTTTTATGAGATACTTCATTTACTCTTTTTGGATTCGGTATGTCTTATAAAAAGGTTTTATTTCAGAATCTAAAATATTGGATTGTTGAATAACATACATTTACTTATAAGGGCAACACTGTTGGAAGACTATTGAACCTGTTATTGAAATCATCCCTTTTACATCATGATCGCAATTGGTCATACCTTATTAGAATATTGAAATCATCCCTTTTACATCATGATCGCAATTGGTCATACCTTATTAGAATATTGAAATAAGAACCTCTATTTGATAGTGAAGAAGAAACTATACGTCAATAATTGTGTGGATATCTTTTATGATATTAACACAAGATTTCTTTGGAAGAGAGACCATTTTGGGAGCAGGTGTGGGTAAGTCGATTCATGTGGACATGGCGACAAGGAATCAAATAAGACTAAGTTATGCAAGAGTGAAGGTAGAAGTGGATTCATTGGGGAAATTTCACAAATCCGTATACATTGGCATGAAGAAGAGGAATGAAGAAATTTTGAAAAATAAATTCGTATAAAATATGATTATTTTTCAAAATATTGTAATACATACATGATATCAAGGAAATAATGAGGAACAACGCTATTGTTATGAATCAGCCCCATCCCAATAACTATACTAAGAAGTATATAACAGGGATAAGTATTGGGACAAGTAGGCCCAATACAAGCAACAAGGTCAGGCCTTCACAAAGGATAATTTGGAATTCAGATTGAGGGTATTGTTAAATAGAACATGACATCATTATGATAGTGGATTGTGAATTATGGGAAAGACAGTATCTACATTTCTCATCCCCAATTTTGAGTCTAAGCTTCTCATCTCCCTTCTATCGTCTATCAATTCCGTTGTTCTTAAGTTTAGTATTTCTACGATTCTGTTTGGGCTTTTGTAGTTAGCCTTGTTGCATTTACTTTGTTGATTTGTAACTGAACTCTAGTCTTATTAATATAGTTAAGAAGTTGGTTACTGTTACATTGGACTTGAGTTCGTTACATTGGTTCTTTATGTACTCTAATAGCAGGGGTTGTATTAGATCGATTTAGCTATGCAGGTAGTCCAGCAGACTGGATTTCTAGGGAACAACGACAACTCACTTTCCTAGGCTTCTCCGAAGAACATGTTTGCCTATTCCTTCCTTATATCTCAATGGTAAGGCTCTCGAGTGGTTCCGTTGGATGTTTTGCACCAAACATTTTTTTTATTGGGCCCAATTCTAAGAGAAGTTAGCCCTGGGATTTTCGAAATGAACGTATGCGAAGTCTTTTATGGTGCACGCGCAAACTTTTAATATTCTAGCTTTGCTTCAGAAAATTGATAACAAATGTTCAGTTACATCTAAGCAGGTTATAGTAGAAAATGTGGGTATTAGTACTAGTACAGTCTTTAGCGGAGAGATTGCTTCTCCTTTGGTCAAAGAAAACTCAAGCCCTGTGGATAATGTTGTGGTCATCCGAATACTTTTATCAATGACCTTTTATATCATGTGGACAATATGTTTGATGAAATGTCTACAAAAGTTTTCACCAAAGAAGTAGAGGAAACTTCTTCTGCCTCTCTCTTTGTAGCTGCTTCGGTACATGCCCTTCTATGGTAACCAAGGATCCAGTGTTTACAGAAATGTCTAATACAATAGTGAAACCCAACTTTCATGACACTAATGCTAGTGTCCATGATAAAGAGCACTCTGCACTGTAGGTTTAAAGGTGTTCGGCACAAGCATCCACGGAAATGACAGTTTGCATCCTGGAGTAACCATCCAAGTGCTCGATCAAAGTTCGCATAAAATTAAATTTTGAGAGATAAGGTCAATTTCATCTCAAGTTACACTCCTAATTACTTTTGAAGCTCCAGAAGTTGTTAAGTCGAATGAACATCTCGAATGAGATGTGCCAACGAGGTATGTAAATGTAAGCTCTCTTTATTGTGGCTCTCTTAGATGGAAAGCTTATTTGGAGAGCTTCGAGGAATGGTATCTCAACGACTTTTTCATCGAACCTGTGTGTTGGAACGGGTGCGTCCACTAACAGTCAATGGACCAGGTCCCTTGACACTATAAGGATAGAATGTAAGCACAGATAGTAGCAGTATCTACTATATGTCAACGGACCAGGTCCCTTGACTCAGCAAGAAAAGTAGCTGAAACAAATGTATAGAGTAAATGGTTGTAACTAAAATTTTCACAATGATTTTACGTGGAAACCTCCTTGCTCAAGGGAGTAAGACTACGATCTTTTGCACAGGATTAACAACCGTTTCACTAATCTTCTCAAGCAAAAGTGAAACCCGATTACAACCAATGTGAGAAAATATTATTAATCTCACGATCAAGTAATCTACCTGTTACTTGAAGAGCCTAAGAGGATACAACACCGGCCACTAATCTATTACTGCTAGATAACTTAGAATTTGCTAAGCGGATACAACACCGCCCACTAAGCTACCACCCCTACATAACTTAGAATTTGCTAAGCGGATACCACACCGCCCACTAAACCACCTGACACTAGATGACATAGAATTTGACTTAGCAACAAAACAAAGTTTCCCACTAAATCAGTTAACCTTAACTGATTTAGACTTTTACAAACCCGAAACAAATATCTGAATCCTTTATAGATTAGGAACAGATTTACAATGTAAGTACATGGACACAAAGCTCTAAATACAACAAAGATTCTTCTTTACTCCATCATGTCTTTCTGTTGAGTTGAGCAATGTTCTTCCTTGAAGATGGCCTTCTGTTCAAGCTTTTGAATGTTCAGAGAAAATTGATATACCGTGGTTTCACGGTATTTTTAATGCTTTTTCCTTAAGATTAGTGTGTGTCCAAAAGCCTTTTTGTATTGATTTTTATGTAAGTTTCTCCTTATTTGAAGGATATCTGTCCAAAGATGAACGCGGAAGTTTTTGAGCGAGAAATGCATAAAAGACTACCTACGGAGATTTTGACGGTCCATCGAGCCTGTGACGGTCCGTAGGTGGCATCATAGTGAAGCTGTTGAAGGAAGATGGGGAAGTCTGACTTAGTATGGGATAACATAAGTCGACGGACCGTTATAGCCACGACGGTCCATCCTGCTGGTTCGTCGCAATGATCAGAGAGTAGTCCCATTACCCAAATTCCAAGAAGTTTAAGCATTATGGAATGGAGACCCTCGACAGACCGTCGTGTTTGGAACGGTCCATCATATCTATCCGTTAAGGGTGATGAAGAATGCAGCAGAAGAATTTGTGAAGTATGGGAAAACGGAGGCCATGACAGCCCGTCGTGACCATGACGGCCCGTCGTGACCACGACGGTCCGTCACGAGGTCCATCGACTCGGACGCGTTTTGACAAATTTTCAGTAATTAGAATCCTTCTTTTATTAGGTTTTTGTTTTTATTATAAATAGTTCGAAAAACCTCGTTTTTGGGGTAAGACTTTTTGATGTTAGACTTTTGGATAGTAGAATTTTTGATAGTTAGACTTTTGGAGAGTTGGACTTTTTGATAACTTTTAGTTCTCTTATTCAAGTATTGAAGGATTAATTTCATTAATTGTTACACTGTTTCTGGAATTGATTGTTTGTGCTTTTGTTGATTAATCAAGTGAATTTCTAGATTTTATTCTTTCTCATCAAAGTAAGTGCATGAATTCTTATATTAAATATATGAATAGTGTGATTATGACTATGGGTAACTAAACTTCATAACTAGGGTTGTGGGAACCATGGGTGAATAGTGAGGTAAAATCTAACTAAAATAGCAATTCTAGAATAGTGTCTTGCATGTATTGATAATTCTTTCGTTTAATAAGTCTTTTTAACGGATGGCCAACGTTAGAATTCATCTTAATGCTACTTGCCGGACCAAGGAGGTAGGTAACATGAAAAGAATTATCAACATAGATTTAGTGTACACTATCTAATAGGCTAGTGTCGATTGGTACGAGGTAATAACTTAGTCAAATATCGAATACAATTCTTAATATGAGGTAAAGATAAGGGTTAGTATAGCAACACACGTAGCCAAACCAAGGTGCAGAGTGAAATTTTCTAGATGCCGGACCAAGGATTTAGAGATACATAACTTATCACTTTACGTGCAAGATACTAGGAAAGAATTGTCATGGTTAGGATTATCAATTTAGGAACCTGTGGGGAAGACTTAAGCCCTACTTACTTTTATTAATTGATTAGGCTCCAAGATTTAAATCTGTTAGTTGTTTACTTTAATTTACTTAATTATTTTCATTAATTTAGATATAAAAACCCCCCTTTATTGTCTTTTGTTTTCTAAGGAAATAATTGACTAAATAAAAGTAATAATAGAATAAAGTTAAGTCTGAACTATTTTCCTTGTGGGAATGATCTCAACCTCATTAGTTGGGTTCTTTACTTGATACGACCACTTTACTTCTTATTTGAGAAGTAAGTTTGAGCGTATCAAATTTTGGCGTCGCTGCCGGGGAAAGTAGCTTTTAGATTAACTTAAACTTATTACTAAAGTTTAGTAAGTATTTTTTTAATTTTACTTTTCTATTGTTTTTGATTCTTGCAGAACGAACTTCTTGTATGCCAAATACACGGACAGGAAGAGAACCCTTGTTTCTCTATGACCACGAATTAGAGCGTACACTATGCAATATGAATCAAAACTTGGGTATTAATGATGATGATAAAAACCAGAACATCCTAGCTCTGGTTGATGTTCATGGTCGGTTATTACCCGATGATCCTGGTGAAAATCAACAAAGGGGACAAAATCCCGCTCCACAAAGCCACACCTTTGTGGTAACTAGTAGTCTGATACAAATGCTCACTGCGAGAGATTTGTGTTCAGGGCTACCTTCTAAGGACCCACATGCTCATATAGCTAAGGTAAGGGCAGTGTGTAAAAGATGTGTAGGGAGGCCTGATTTGGATTTGGATGTAATAAGGCTAAGAGTATTTCCTCTCTCACTGACAGGAGAGGCTGCTATTTGGTTCACTGAGCTCCCTTATAACTCAATTTTCACTTGGAACCAACTAAGGGACGTTTTCTTAGCACGTTACTACCCGGTCTCCTAGAAACTAAATCAAAAAGACAGAGCGAACAACTTTGTGGCACTACCAGGAGAGTCAGTTAGTAGTTCTTGGGATAGATTTACTTTATTTTTGAGAAGTGCCCCCAATCACCGCGTAGATGATGAGTCACTGAAGGAATACTTCTATCGGGGACAGGATGATAATAATGCGGTATTGGATACTATAGAGGGTGATTCTTATGGGGAGTGTCCTTATGCCAAGATTGTCGAAAAGTTAGAGAAAATCTCCCAGAATAATAAAGCTTGGAGTACTAGGAAGTCAGATACTAGAAGAAATACCTTCAGAGTGCAATCCACACACAACCTAGCCATAGATTAGATTCGTGAAGAGATGGCTCAGATGAGAACTGAGCTTGGGTTGGTATTAAAACATGTCACTGGGGGTGTAGAAAAGATAAATGTTGTTAACTACTTGTCTAAACCACCACCACCAAACAATGAATGTTATTATGAGGAGGATTACTATACGGTAAATGAGCAGACGGGGGGTTTTCGACCGAGTACACAAGGCTCAAATCAGGAGAATTGGTGCCAAGGTCATGGAAACCAAGGCCGGATCTATGGTAACTATAACCGTGAGGGTCATTATGTCCGAGATGGAAATTACAACCGCGACAACAAATTCAACAGGGGTAACTATGGTAATAGAAATGATAGGAATGGACCCTATGTTCCTCCTCACAATCGTGAATTTACTCCTAGGGGTGGTGGAGGTAGTATGGTGCGAGCTGAGGATATGTTGCACAAAAGGATGAGGAGGTTCGATGCCAGTGATGAGCACATTAAAGAGTGAAGGAGTGATTTAGCGGGTATTGGGCAGAAAGTCGATACACATGCAATATCGATTAAGCAACTTGAGTTACAAATGGCCCAATTATCTGTGACTGTGAACACACGGCAACTGGGCACTCTTCCTGGAAACACGGTCCAAAATCCAAAAAATGATGGACACTGTATCGCAATCACTACTCGGGGTGGTAAGCAAACCATTGACCCACCTATGCCGTCAAATGAGGAAAAGGTGATAAAAGGTAATGATAAAGTGGTAGAGGTTAGTGGTGAAGTAGAAGAGAACACTGGAAAAGATGCTGAAGTGCCTACAAAGGTAACTCCCATGCCTAGACCCCCCCCCTTTCCTCAAAAATTAGTGAAAAAGACCGAGCATGGTAAATATCGGCGTTTTATAACAATGTTGAAGCAACTTTCTATCAATGTCCCTTTGGTAGAAGCTCTAGAACAAATGCCCGATTATGCCAAGTTTATGAAAGATTTGGTTACAAAGAAAAGATCAGTCACTTTTGAGGATGATGACAGAATGCAGCATTGTAGTGCTATTGCTACAAGATCTCTAGTACAAAATAAAGAAGATCCGGGTGCGTTCACTATTCCTTGTACAGTCGGGTTATTACATTTTGCGAAAGCATTATGTGATCTAGGGGGAAGCATAAATATCATGCCCCTCTCGATTTATAAGAAGTTGGGTTTGGGTGATCCAAAGCCCACTGCGATGCGGCTACTGATGGCCGATCGAACAATAAAAGTCCTATAGGGATACTCCACGATGTGCTGGTAAAAGTGAAGTCATTCATATTTCCGGTAGATTTTGTTATTCTTGATTGTGAAGTCGATATTGAAGTGCCTATTATTCTTAGGAGGCCATTCCTTGCTACGGGTAGATCCTTAGTTGATATGGAAAAGGGGCAGATTAAATTTCGGTTGAACAATGAAGAAGTGACCTTCAACATTTGTAGGTCCATGAGGCAGAGTGGTGAGCTCCAATCGGTATCTATTATATCCTACAAAGAAAATATAAAGAAGTACCATGACTTATAAATTGAAATACAAGAATTTATTGTTGGGGATTTGGTGCTTTTATACAATTCTAGGTTGCGCTTGTTTCCGGGCAAGATCAAGTCCCAATGGACTGGCCCTTACTTGGTTACCCAACTATTCCCTCATAGAGCAGTTGAGTTGGAAACCAAGGAGGGTGTGCGGTTTAAGGTGAATGGACAACGACTTAAAATCTATTTCCGGCATGCTGAATCGGCGAATAAAGTTCGAGGCATACCATCTTGATGAAGTCTGAGTAATCAAGTGTCTTCAGTCGTGTCGCGACGTTAAATCAGGCGCTGGTCGGGAGGCAACCCAATACTTATAGTTTTCTTTCTAGTAATTGTAGCATTTTCTACTAATGGGTTTTAAATTTTCAGGTAGCACATCACCAGAAAATTCTGCAGAAAATCACTCCGCAACAATCACTGACGGATACATCGACGGACCGTCACGCTTGCAACGGACCGTCGCATGAATCATTCGTGCCAGATACATTTTTCATTTATTTTCAAAATTAGGGCACCCACGACGGAACCCGTGACTGACCATTGCATATGCGACGGATCATCGTCGGAGATTCGTTGCGTCATTAACCAACAACCCGACCCGACCCGCCTGGAAAATTTTAAAAATTTTCAACCTTTAAAACCCCCACCCCTTCATTTCGGCCGCTTCTTTCCCTCTTTCTCCCATTCCCTGACTTTCAAACTTCCAACTTCCTACCTCTCTTCTCTATCAACTGATCACTTCCCCAAATTCCCAATTCTGGAAATGTTCTTTCTACTGGTCGGAGTCTGCTACTGTGGTTCTGATCTTGATAACCAAGTGCTTCACTTGCTTGTTTTTCTCCTCTTCTCAGGTATATGTCTCTGATCTCTACTAATTTACATTGCATATTTGTTTTTCAATTACTATTAGCCTATTTCTTTTTTGTGGGTCTTCATTCTTTAATCCAATTTCATCTGACCTAGGTTGAGAATCCTAGAATTGCCTTGTTAAAAGTCGAGAAATTGGTGCTTTAGCATTGCTAGTTTGCTAGGTATTTGGGTTAGAAACATGTAGGTTAACACTAAATATTCCGTTTGAATCATAGGGGACGATTGTGGCATCCTCAGTACTGTCACTGAATGACAGAACGAGACCCCGATGACGGACCGTCGTAACCACGACGGACCGTCATAGGATCTGTTCCAACACCCCACTATTCGTTTTCTCTAAGTGTCCACCAACAGACACATGCGACGGACCGTCGTTCCGACGACGGTCCGTCCTGCACAACCGTCATGGCTGTCAAAGACCCTTGTCCTAAGGGTCTCCATTTTTTTCAAGTGCCCTCTGATGGACATCTACGACGGACCGTCATACCCTCGACGGTCTGTCCTGCACAACCATTCTGGTTGTCAGAGACCCTATTCCTTAGGGTCTCCAACTTTTTCTAAGTATCCTTTGACGGACATCTAAGACGGACCGTCCTTAACACGACGGTCCGTCCTACACAACCGTCATGGTTGTGAGAGACCCTTGTCCTAAGGGTATCCATTTTTTTCCATGTGTCCACTGACGGACATCTACGACGGAGCATTGTACCCTCGATGCTCCGTCCTCCACAACCGTTATGAAGGTCAGAGACCCTAGTCCTAAGGGTCTCCAACTTCTTCTAAGTGTCCTCTGACGGACATCTACGACGGACCGTCGTTACCACGATAGACCGTCTTGCACAACCGTCATGATGGTCAGAGACCCTTGTCCTGAGGGTCTCCATTTTTTTCAAGTGTCCACTGACGGACATCTACGACGGAGAGTCATAACCTCGATGGTCCGTCCTGCACAACCTTCATGACGGTCAGAGACCCATCTCCTAAGGGTCTCCATACTTTTTCTAAGTGCCCCACGACGGACATCGATGACGGACCATCATTATCACGACGGTCCATCCTGCTTATCCGTCATAACTGTCAGAGACTTTCATTCAGGGGTCTCCAGATAAACATAGTTGAAGTAAGACATGACGGACCCCATGACGGTCCATCATACTCACGACGAGTCGTCACCAGGTCCGTCGTGTTTCAATGTTCCTACAGAGATGTCAGAACAACTTTGCTCTTATGTTTATTTTGTGTCATTTTTGCTTGTTTTGTTTTCTCCTTCTAGTACTAATAATGATTCTTTACAGGTACTTTCTCTAATGGCACCAAAACAAGATCGAGTTTACACACGTGGGCTTTCAAAGTCTGTCGCCCCGTCTGCACGACTTGTTATAGGCTCTGATGATGAGCATGATCCCGAGTACGTGCCCCCAGGCACTGCCACTCCAGCACGAGCTGCACGTGCAATCAGAGCTACGCCCAAAAAGGTGGCGTCCGGCGTAGTCACTGCCTCCCAGTCTGATGAGGAGCGCACATTGACCGGCACACCTTCTGGGTCAGCTACACAAGAATAAGGAGCGTCTGGTTCCTTAGGAGTTTCGTGGTCGAAGGAAGCCTCCTGTTCCGCAGAAGTCCCTCCACCTGCCACGGCTGCACAGTCTGCCTCGTCTGATGAGGCTGACAATCCTGATCCCACTCCAGGCTCACCGACTGGTGCTCTCACCCCGGTTGCTGACCAGCCCAACCGGTGGTGTGTCGACGGGCAATACCAAGTGTATTTTGACGCTTAGTTTCTAAACAATAAAGGTGTCATGACACGGACCCTTACAATTGAGAGGCGGGTCCTTACGGGAAGTCTCCCCACCATGCCAGATATCCACAATCTCTTCACCAGACACCAACTAGAGTGGACAGCTCGTTCTTTGGGCCGCTACAGTGAGGAGTTGGTCCGAGATTTTTACACCTCTTATGTTGCTACTCTCTGATAAGAGATCGATAGGCGGGCTGCCCCCGCCAAATAGGCCACACTTGAGCACATCAGAGTACGCGACATACAGGTTGACATCTCCCTACCCGCCATCCGCCGTTATCTGTATGGTGAGGATATTGATGCCACCAGGACCCCTCTCACCGCCGAGTTCGACTACTGGTGGCAAATTGTTAAAGATGGCCAATTCTTGCGTGAGCCATTGCTGAGAGAGACCACCAAGAAGTGGATGGCCCTGCACTTATCTATTGATGGAGAGGGTGCCGACTGGGTAACGGAGCCGAAGGAGGCAATCAGGAAGGCTAACTTAATCTTCACGTCTAAGTCTTTATGGTTGATTGTCCGCCACTGCCTTTCCCCCACGATTGCTGATAATATTGTTACATGGGATCGCGCAGTTCTGATGGCGGTGATGATAGCCGGGTTTGAGGTGGACTTCTCTTGGCTTTTACTGGCGGTCATGCACGAGAGGGATTTCAAGGTCACCACTACTTACCCTTTTCCGTGCATGATATTTTCCTTATGCAGGTCCGCAGGTGTGCCCATCTGGTACATTGATCAGCTTAAGACTCCGCTAGGCACAGTTGATATCGGACTCATCAGGATGAGGCCAATGAGTTGGCTCCACGCAGAGGGCCCCGTCAGGAGGTGCCTCCACTTGGTGAGAATCTGGCTGACACCGTAGCACATGCTCGAACGACTACGCAAGCTGCTTCCGAAACCACTGACACTACCCCGGTCGAGTCTATCCCTGGTAGTAGCACTGCCCCTAGCTCCTCTCGCTCAGCCCCTTTTCCCCGCTCTGGTCCCGCTTTCTAGGGTCCAGAAAGTAGAGGCTCAGATGGCCACACTTCTGCATCACATCCAGCTTTGGATGCAGAGGTCTATTGCTGAGGCGGAGGAGCGCTTGGAGCGTAAGATGGCCCAGCACACAGAGCGGAAGATTGCTGAGGTTCATCAGCGCTTAGACGCTTTTGAGTTGGGGTGCTAGCTCGGCCAGCCCCTCAGGTGGACGTGTCGACCATTCAGGCTGCGATTGAGAGTCTGCAAGCTGATATTGATATGATCCTAGAGGCTAGGGTGCCTGAGTCTGAGGCCCCTTCTGCAGAGCCTGCTGAGGACACAGTGTTGGCTGCGTTATTCGCCACTTCTGAGATTCCACCACCTCCCCCTCGAGATCTTGCCAAGAGGTGCAGAGGTCGTGAGGAGGATGAGGCTCGGTCAAGGAAGAGAGAGCGCCGCGAGATGGAGGCTGCGAAGAGAGCTCGATTGCTGATGAGGAGGCGCGTCGGATTAGGGTTTTAGAGTCAGCTGCTGGGGCATCTAGCTCCAGAAATATGGAGACAGCGGGAGGCACTACTGATAGTGCTGTTGCTGATGAGGACACTACTGAGGGTGTCAAAACTACCTATGTCGTGGGTTCAGGGGAACTGGACCCACCAGCTTGCTGATCGCCGGCGCTTTGCGCCCCAACTTTGCTTCACCTACCACTCTCGTATTTCAGTTTTTTTATGCATTGGGGACAATTGCTTATCTTTTTATTGGGGGTGGGGTAAATGGAAAGTGAGTGCTAGGGTGAAGTCTGAGTAGCCCAATTCACGATTCTCTTTTGGGGTTTTCTTGTCTGTGTTCTTTTTCCCGAAGAGACTGATTATTTTTATTGTTGAACCGGCATGTCTATATCTTATGTACATATTATAACTCTGAAGCATGATGGCTAAAACAAAAATGATATCCTGATGTAATGAAAATGATGCATGGCTAGGCACAGTAATTGATAAATGTGTGGCTCTAAGCATGACATAGAGATATACCACTGCATGACCCTAAGTCTAAGACTCGAACTAGGTGTCTGATAATCTGGTAGAGTATTGAGATATCAAGTGAGTGTGATGAAAATTTGAATAGTCCACTATTTGTATCGAGCTAGAACTTGCCTGGTTAGTCCTGTTGAAAGTAAGCTGTAATAGACAATAAGGAAAGGATCGTAGGACCTTGTTCAATGTAGCCAATTTTTAGCCTAAATAAAATAAAATTAAAAAAACGAATGAAATTAATCCCTATTTGATCCAAATGATTTGAGCTTAAAATAGACCTTTCTTTTTCACCTCAACTGATCTTTTCTGGGAATAATGTGTTGTCCCTGGTCCCTCCTTGGACATGTGTACCTCAGCTTATGCCAAAAGCATAAGTTGAGGGTGGCTAATGCAGTAAACAACCTTTTCTTAGCCCTGACCCAACTCTGGGTATTGTGTACTTTGACTCATGGCAAAGCCATGAGTTGAGGGTGACTAGTATGAGGAATCCTCTAGAAAGTGGGGTTGAAAGAACAAAGAGAGAGAAAGAACAAAAGTAAAGTGACTCAAGAAAAAATTAAAAAAAATACAATAAATACAAGCAAGAAAAGAAAAGAGTTACTTACACAAATGAAGAAAGAAGGGAAAATAGCAAGGTGAAAGAATATGAGTAATTGGGCGAAATAAAACGATAACAAGTGATACGTTTAGCAGATATGTCAAGGAGGGCAAGAAGTCACTAAAGTATACCTAAATATACCCTACCTGACCGTGAGCCTATGTTACAATCTAAGAAAGTCCTATCGTGATCCTAAGAGTTGTATGGCGAACTTAAAGCAGTGAAAATAAGGGCAAGCTTACGAAAATATGTATGAATGAGTTGTGAATTTGTTCTGAGAGTGAGTGTTGAAAAGTAATCCTTATACTCAAACATAAATCATTGTGTGAAAAATGAGGATGTTGTTTTGAAGTGAGGACACTAGTTGCAATACCGGAAATATTAGCACCTCGGTTAGAAATTAAAGAGGATAGGTGTCAGTGCGTGGTGAGTCTGTGTCATGGTCTGGTTCCACATAATTCAAGCCTAATAGCGATAACATGCATAAACATTATGAGACTGATCGGTATTCATAGCCAAATGATTGCGAAAACTAAAATATGGATACTATTGTACAAAGATTTTGTAGTGAGTCATAGTGCATCTCTTGAGGACAAACAACGAATTTAATTTGAGGGTGTTGATATAACGTGGTTTCACGGTATTTTTAATGTTTTTTCCTTAAATTTAGTGTGTGTCCAAAAGCCTTTTTGTATTGATTTTTATGTAAGTTTCTCCTTATTTGCAGGAAATCTATCCAAAGATGAACGAGGAAGTTTTTGTGCGAGAAATACAGAATAGACCACCTACGGAGCTTATGACGGTCCGTTGAGCCTGTGACGGTCCATAGGTGGCATCGTAGTGAACTTGCTGAGGAAGATGGGGAAGTCTGACTTAGTATGGAATTATGGAAGTCCACGATGGGCCATCATAGCCACGACGGTCCGTCCTGCTGGTTCGTCGCAATGATCAGAGAGTAGTCCCAGTACCCAAATTCCAAGAAGTTTAAGTATTATGGAGTGGAGACCCTCGATGGACCGTCGTGCTTGGAACGGCCCGTCATACCTGTCCGTTGAGTGTAATGAAGAAAGCATCAGAAGAATTTATGAAGAATGGGACGACGGAGGCCATGACGGCCCGTCGTGACCACGACGGTCCATCAGGAGTTTCGTCGACTCGAACGTGTTTTGACAGATTTTCAGTAATTAGAATCCTTCTTTTATTAGGTTTTTGTTTTTATTATAAATAGTTCGAAAAACCTTGTTTTTGGGGTTAGACTTCTTGATGTTAGACTTTTGGATAGTAGACTTTTTGATAGTTAGACTTTTAGATAGTTGGACTTTTTGATAATTTTTAGTTCTCTTATTCAAGTATTGAAGGATTAATTTCAGTAATTGTTACACTTTTTCTAAAATTGATTGTTTGTGATTTTGTTGATTAATCAAGTGAATTTCTAGATTTTATTCTTTCTCATCAATGTAAGTGCATGAATTGTTATATTAAATATATGAATAGTGTGATTATGACTATGGGTAACTAAACTCCATAACTAGGGTTGTGGGAACCATGGGTGAATAATGAGGTAAAATCTAACTAAAATAGCAATTCTAGAATAGTGTCTTGCATGTATTGATAATTCTTTCGTTTAATAAGTCTTTTTAACGGATGGCCAACGTTAGAATTCGTCTTAATGCTACTTGCTGGACCAAAGAGGTAGATAACAGGAAAAGAATTATCAACATAGATTTAGTGTACACTATCTAATAGGCTAGTTTTGATTGGTACGAGGTAATAACTTAGTCAAATATCGAATACAATGCTTAATATGAGGTAAAGATAAGGGTTAGTATAGCAACACACGTAGCCAAACCAAGGTGCGGAGTGAAATTTTCTAGATGCCGGACCAAGGATTTAGAGATACATAACTTATCACTTTACGTGCAAGATACTAGGAAAGAATTGTCATAGTTAGGATTATCAATTTAGGAACCTGTGGGGAACACTTAAGCCCTAGTTACTTTTATAAATTGATTAGGCTCCAAGATTTAAATCTGTTAGTTGTTTACTTTAATTTACTTAATTATTTTCATTAATTTAGATATAAAAACCCCCCTTTATTGTCTTTTGTTTTCTAAGGAAATAATTGACTAAATAATAGTAATAATAGAATAAAGTTATGTCTGAACTATTTTCCTCGTGGAAACGATCTCAACCTCATTATTTGGGTTCTTTACTTGATACGACCGCTTTACTTCTTATTTGAGAAGTAAGTTTGAGCGTATCAAAAATCCAAGTTTAATTTGCATAGTCTTGAATTTGTGTTTGTTGGACAGAGATAATATAATCACCACAAATTCGTTGAACCATCCCATTGGATGGAGGCCTATTGTTGGAAAACTTGTGCACCTACCGCACCAGAGGTGGAAGCTTTTCTGACAGCTGTCTTTTCACCTTTTCACGTTGCAGTCTTGCGAGGACCAGGTCCCTAAGAAACTTCTTTGTGAGTTCTTGAAATGTTTGTTGCTGAGTCCCTTCTTTGGATGAATGAATATAATATGGTCTTTGTCATGTTAAAATATAAAACATAAAGAGTTATTACCCGTTTGACAAACACCCTCCTCCATTCTAATTAGTGTAGTACATTAACACCTCACCAACCTCTGACGTGAAAGCTTTAAAGCTGTAATAAATTATGTATCTGATGGAGGAAACTCTGCTTCGTACCACGTACCTGCATTTCTGAGATACTGATCTCGTCCACTCTTCTTATAGGGGTACGACACTGAACTTTTCACCTACCACCTAACATGACAACTTTTACGGTTGTACCCCATTTGTATCTGGACGAGAGCACTCTGCCAGGGACCAGGTCCCCGCATTTGTGAGGATCATCAAAACACCTATAATATAACATTTCCCCCCTTTTTTATGATAGCACACAAATATATGTCACACTAAGTTTATCATTCATCTTATGTTCAGCAGTTCCAATAACAAGGATCAGTTTGTTGTTAGATCGATAAGTTTGTTAAATCATCAAAACATCATATGAAATTCGAGCTAACATCTCAACTCACCTTCGAACTAACATTTTCCCCCTTTTTGATAATAACATACTGATTCACTAATTCCCCTATCAACAAGAATTTTTGGGGTAACTGGAGTTTAATCATCCCCGAAGTTTGTCAAATCATCGAAACATCAATATAATTTTTTGTCCCTTTTTGATATTGACAAACATATTCACCAGTTCCCCCTATCAACAAGAATTCATAAGGTAACTAGAATTTTATCATCCCCGAAGTTTGTCAAATCAGCAAAACATCAACATAGAATTATTAGTTGTTAAGGTAAGGTATGAGATAAATGGTGTTATAACTGCTTGAAGAAGTATGAGATCAATGGTGTTATCGCTGCTTGAAGAAGACATGGATCATGCTGATAGGGGGAATCAATGCTAGCTACTTGAAGAGGAAATGGTTTTACCGACAAGGGGAATAAATGCTTGCTACCTGATGAAGACCTGGTCCTGTCGATAGGGGGAAAAAGATGTTTGTCATCATCTAAAAAGAGGGAAAATGCTATGTTGATGTTTTGATTATTTGAAAAACATCGGGGATGATTAAACTCCAGTTACCTTAAAAATTCTTATTGATAGGGGGAACTGGTGATATTTTTGTCACCATAAAAAAGAGAGAAAACTATATTGATATTTCGATATTTTGACAAATTTCGGGGTTGATTAAACTCCAGTTACCCCAAGAATTCTTTTTGATAGGGGAAAACTAGTGAATAAGTATGTTATCATCGAAAAGGGAGAAAATAATAGTTCCAAGCTGAGTTGAGATGTTAGCTCGGACTTGATATGAAGTTTTGATGATTTAAAAAACTTATCAATCTAACAAGGAACCAGATCCTTGTTATTGGAACTGCTGACAGGAAGATGAATGATAAACTTAGTGTGAGGTATATTTGTGTGCTATCATTAAAAAGGGGGAAAATGTTATGTTATAGGTATTTTCATGATCCTCACAAATGCGGAGACCTGGTCCTTGGCAGAGTGATCTCGTCCATTCTTCTTATTGGTGTAGGACATTGCACTTTTCACCTATCCCTGACATGACAACTTTTACGGCTTTACCCCATTTCTACCTGGATGAGAGCACTCGGCCAAGGACCAGGTCCCCGCATTTGTGAGGATTATGAAAACACCTATAATATAACTTTTTCTCCCTTTTTGATGATAGCATACAAATATACCTCACACTGAGTTTATCATTCTGTCAATAGTTCCAATAACAAGGATCTGTTTCCTTGTTAGTTCGATAAGTTTGTTAAATCATCAAAACATCATATAAAGTTTGAGCTAACATCTCAACTCAGCTTCGAACTATCCTTTCCCCCTTTTTGATGATAACATAATTATTCACAGTACCCCTATAAACAAGAATTCTTAGGGTAACTGGAGGTTAATCATACCCGAAGTTTGTCAAATCTTCAAAATGTCAATATAGTTTATTCTCTCTTTTTGGTGTTGACAAACATATTCACCACTTCCCCCTATCAACAAGAATTCTTAGGGTAACTGGAGTTTAATCATCCCCGAAGATTGTCAAATCATCAAATCATCAACATAGCTCTATTAGTTGTTAAGGTAAGGTATGAGATAAATGGTGTTATAACTGTTCTGAAAAGTATCAGATCAATGGTGTTATCACTGCCTGAAGAAGACATAGATCATGCTGATAGGGGGAATCAATTCTAGCTGCTTGAAGAGGAAATGGTTTTGTCGACAAGGGAATAAATGCTTGCTACCTGATGAGGATATGGTCATGTCCATAGAGGGAAGATAATGTTTGTCATCATCAAAAAGGGGGAAAATGCTATATTGATGTTTTGATTATTGGACAAACTTCGGGGATGATTAAACTCCGGTTACCCTAAGAATTCTTATCGATAGGGGGAACTGGTGAATATTTTTTTCACCATAAAAAAAAGAGAAAAACTATATTGATATTTTGATAATTTTACAAATTTCGGGGATGATTAAACTCCAGTTACCCCAAGAATTCTTTTTGATAGGGGAAACTGGTGAATAAGTATGTTATCATCGAAAAGGGAGAAAATGATAGTTCCAAGCTGAGTTGAGATGTTAGCTCGGACTTGATATGATGTTTTGATGATTTAACAAACTTATCGATCTAACAAGGAACCAGATCCTTGTTATTGGAACTGCTGACAGGAAGATGAATGATAAACTTAGTGTGAGGTATATTTCTGTGCTATCATCAAAAAGGGGGAAAATGTTATATTATAGGTATTTTCATGATCCTCACAAATGCGGAGACCTGTTCCTTGGCAGAGTGATCTCCTCCATTCTTCTTATTGGTGTAGGACACTGCACTTTTCACCTACCCCTGACATGACAACTTTCACGGCTTTACCCCATTTCTATCTCGATGAGAGCACTCTGTCAAGGACCAGGTCCCCGCATTTATGAGGATCATGAAAACACCTATAATATAACGTTTTCCCCTATTTTTATGATAGCACTCAAATATACCTCACACTGAGTTTATCATTCTGTCAACAGTTCCAATAACAAGGATTTGGTTCCTTGTTAGATCGATAAATTTGGTAAGTCATCAAAACTTCATATCAAGTTTGAGCTAACATCTCAACTCAGCTTTGAACTAACATTTCCCCCCTTTTGATGATAACGTACTTATTCACCATTTCTCCCTATTTACAAGAATTCTTGGGGTAACTGGAGTTTAATCATCACCGAAGTTTGTCAAATCATCGAAACAATATAGTTTTTCTCTGTTTTTGATGTTGACAAACTTATTCACTAGTTCCCTATATCAACAAGAATTATTAGGGTAACTAGAGTTTAATCATCCCCAAAGTTTTTCAAATTATCAAACATCAACATAGTATTATTAGTTGTTAAGGTAAGGTATGAGATAAATGGTGTTATAACTTCTTGGAGAAGTGTGAGATCAATGGTGTTATCTCTTCTTGAAGAATATATGGATCATGCCGATAAGGGGAATCAATGTTAGCTGCTTGAAGAGGAAATGGTTTTGCCGACAGGGGGGAGTAAATGCTTGCTACCTGATGAGGACCTGTTCCTATCGATAGGGGGAAGAAGATGTTTGTCATCATCAAAAAAGGGGAAAATACTATGTTGATGTTTTGATAATTTGACAAACTTCGGGGATGATTAAACTCCGATTAACCTAATAATTCTTGTTGATAGGGGGAACTGGTGAATATTTTTGTCAACATCAAAATGAGATAAAAACTATATTGATGTTTCGATGATTTGACAAACTTCGGGGATGATTAAACTTCAGTTACCCCAAGAACTCTTCTTGATAGGGGAAACTTGTGAATAAGTATGTTATCATAAAAAAGGAGGATAATTTTAGTTCCAAGCTGAGTTGAGATGTTATCTCGAACTTGATATGAAGTTTTGATGATTTAACAAACTTATCAATTTTACAAGGAACCAGATCCTTGTTATTGGAACTGCTGAGAGGAAGATGAATGATAAACTCAGTGTGAGGTATGGAACTGCTGAGAGGAAGATGAATGATAAACTCAGTGTGAGGTATATTTGCGTACTATCATCAAAAAGGGGGGAAATTTTATATTATAGGTGTTTTCATGATCCTCACAAATGTGGGGACCTTGTCCCTTGCAGAGTGATCTCGTCCACTCTCTTATTTGTGTAGGACACTACAATTTTCACCTATCACCTGACATGACGACTTTTACGGCTGTACCCCATTTGTATCTGGATCAGAACACTCTGCCAGGGACTAGGTCCCCGCATTTGTGAGGATCATGAAAATACCTATAATATAACATTTCCCCTTCTTTTGATGATAGCACACAAATATACCTCACACTGAGTTTATCATTCATCATACTGTCAGCAGTTCCAATAACAAGGATCTGGTTCCTTGTTAGACTGATAAATTTATTAAATCATCAAAACTTCATATCAAGTTCTAGCTAGCATCTCAACTCAGCTTCGAACTAACATTTTCCCCTATCAAAAAGAATTCTTAGGGTAACTGGAGTTTATTATCCCCGAAGTTTGTCAAATCATCAAACAATCAACATAGCATTTACCCTTTTTTTTATGAGTACAAACATCTTCTTCCCCCTATCGACAGGACCTGGTCCTCGTCAGGTAACAAGCATTTATTCCCCCTTTTCGGCAAAACCATTTCCTCTTCAAGCATCTAGCATTGATTCCCCTTATCGGCATGATCCATGTCTTCTTTTAGCAGGATAACACCATTGATCTCATACTTCTTTAAGCAGTTATAGCATCATTTATCTCATACCTTACCTTAACACTTTCCCCATTTTAACATCATAAAAAAGGGTTAAAGCAGTAAACCAAGTTTATAGAAATGCAGTTTAAGCAAATTCAAAGCCACTTGGGCAACACTAAGCATGAGTAAAAAGTCATAAAGTGATGAGACAAGTCAGTAGACACAAGACATTTTTCATCCATAAACAAAAGCTCAGTCATCAAAGCATTGCAAATATGATTACAAATGGAAACCAGAACAATGCCCAAAATGAGACATGAGGACTGTCATAGAGGGATAGGAAGAGAAGAAATGACTTTGAAGCAAGGGATTGAAAAAATAGAATTAATAGAGAATATGCCGTAGCATAAGATTTCAAGAATCTTCTCTTAAAGTACAACATGTTGTGCAGCCCAACCTGTATGTTGAACCTTCAAGGCTGCCAATTTTCCTTTTTTTATATATATATTTTTTTGTTTTGGCACCTGGTCCCTCTTATAGTGTTTTTTCAGAACCTGGACTTTTAGACAACCCATTTCAGTATTCCAATTAACACGAGCAACTATCATAGCTTCCCACACCAGCCCGAGTTTCTCATAACAGAAAGATTAGTAACACAAACAACTCAAGGCCTCCGAGATGAATAGATCAACAATTGAGGAACAAAGAAGATTTTTTTTAATTTGTTGTTAGACCTTCATCTTCAGAAAACTTTGAGTTCTCAGAATATCAACTTCTCCCATTTCTAACATCATATTTTCTACTTCTTCATTTTTCATGGAGGACCAGATCACTCTCCACAATTAAAACTTTTTCATTAGAGAATTCTCCAGCAAGAATAAAGGGGTTAACAATTTGAAGTGTGTTTGAAAAGAAGAGAAAAGAGAATTTCAAATCATCCTCATATTTGGAAGGTAACTTGATTTTTCTAGGGAAATAGAAAGAAATATGGAATATAAAGAAAGAGAAAGGAAGTAGCATTTTGGTACTCAAAAGATGAGACAACATTCATATTCCCGAATGACAGACATGTGCAATTGCAATAGTTCTCATGTATAATTCAAACAGCAATGTTAAGATTGCTAACCTTCGAGAAAGGACCAGGTCCCTCTCTGTAGTTTGAATGTAATTGCTTAGATCTATCCTGACCTCCCTTTTCCTTCATCCCCCCTTCCATGTGTGTATACCTATAAATGGTATGAAACTGAACTTACTAAAACATACATAACCGAAAAGCAAGGATACCTGCTCCCTTTGCATAGTCATGAAATAGTTGATTGCTTCGGGCAGGATCCATTATGGAGCGTTTTAGCATTTTCATCATCAACATGGTTATTTCAGCAAAGTTTTTGTGAACTTCAGGTTGCTGATTGTTCCACTAGAGCTGAGTCGATCAAGCTGCACTTGCTACACTTATTGCCTCAGTTGATGAAAAAGCAATTGAATCTTGACTTTTAAATCCACATGAATGAAAGATCAGTGCATAACATTATCCACTCTTGAGGTACTCTTTCTATCATCTTGATACCCAGCATAATCAACAACACCATGTACTACAAATCAAAAACTCTCTTGATGGACAGAATAGGAACAGGTCCTCTATCTTCTTCAGATGACTTAAGATTTTCTCAGCAGCCTTCAAAATATTTTCCTTTGTATGAGCAGTGTCTTTGAACCCAATTGATCAGCATCCAGCTTCAAGTTAGTGCCCAAGAAAGTATGAATTGTCTAGGCACCCAAAACATGAAACCCTTTCAGCAGCTTCTTTGAATTGGTTCCAGGTCCCTCTCTTTGATCAGATATCAATGACCCCTAAATGTTGTGCTATCTTCTTCTCTATAGCTAAGCTCCAATGAGAGTATTCAACTGGTCCTTGCTTAGAGCTTCAGTTAAGATGTCATCCACTTGATCTTCCTTCTTAGAAAACTTCATGATGACATTATCCCTCTTTACTTATTGTCTTGACTTCAAATATGTTACGCCATTTGAATATCTCATTAATGTGCTTTTCTGGAAAAACGAGGGTACCTTTCAAGGTGTGCTAAATCAGTAGCTCTAAGAAGAAATCTCTCATCGCGCTTATTTACAACCCACTACCCATGAATGCGAAAAACTCTTCACACAATAATTCAAAAGGTAGTACCAAAGATGACTTCCTCTATACACACTTGAATGATCAGCAATTCATTTCCTTGTGATTTCAAAAAGAGGGGTTTTGACAATTTAACCTTTTTTGAAGCCTTGCTGGAGGAAGAGTATCCCACACATACTCTTTCAACATCATTGAGATTACAGTAGTCAATAGCATCATTTTTGTCACAAAAACGTGTTACATTCATCACTTCAGCCCGAGGGTTCTTGAAAGATTAACAACATGCATATTTTACCTGAAGGACGGTCTGATCTGCTTCTCTTTAACACCATTATCACAACCTTTATTGTCTGCGAATTTCATTTTATGCAGAATGGGGACTAGGTCCCTTAACACAGGTTTGTGCAGAAAGACAACACTCATGAGCACGTCCCTGGAATCATACCTAAGCATTCTCACCTCAAGCATTAAGGTGAGTGAGACTATCACAACGAGCAGTTAATGTATCAGCTATACACATGTTCTTCCATCTCTATTATATCAAGATCATCGCCTGAGAGAAAGTTTGTGACAAAATAGTTATCTTATAAGAGCGTAGATTCATTTCATTCATTACAAATCTACACCAAGAATTTAGCATTTCTTGCCATTCTTCAAGAAGAGACACCTCCACCTTGAAGTGCCTTGAGAGAGGAAGTATTGTAACCGTTTTACTCATGTGTTTTGAGCATCTACTATTTATGAACCAACACTGATTACTTCCTCTCTTCTGCACAAGAATTACTTGTTAGACTTAGGAAACCACTTCAAATAGAGTTCCAAATAGCTGTCAAAAGGCTTAACAAGAAACCTTCCTGTCCAAGGGGGCAAAGTGTTCTTGCTAAACCGATAGCGAGGACCAGGTCCCTTGCGCTCTGTTTCCACATTACTGTCGGATCTGACAAATTTAGCACGAAGACCAGGTCCCCTTTCTTTCTTTTTGATTATTTTCATATCGGACAAACTTTACATGCCTTTCTCAAGCTCTTTTCCATTTCTCGCAATTTTCTTTTAGATGACCATTACGCCCACAATGAGTGCACAATAGATTATCAACTACAGACACATATTTACTGTGAGGATTATGAGGGGGTTTTATCGGTCTGCATCAAATCCCCTTTTTGCCATTGAAACTCTAACTAGATAAGTTAGAGAAAATTTTGGAGGAGTCAGTCCACTTCAAAGAGTGATTTAACTCTTCCCTTACCTTAGTCAGATCTATCTCAGTTGAGCATTGATTTCAAGAAAGGAGACCAGCTTAGACTTAGAATTCTTAAGTTTTTGTTCCAATTCCTCCTCAAAGACACTAAGCTTTCGCTTTTCACCCTTAGAGGTACCAATTCCCTCATTGGGTTCCAGACTACTAGTCTCAAGGATACTTATCTTGATGCTCAATTCAGATATTTGAGATTTAAGAGCAGAATTTTCATCTTCACACAAACTTAATTTTTAAATCAACATTAAGTTTTCAGTTGTTCGTTCATCAACAGAGTCAATAAACAGGGCAACAAGTTTCCTCAAATTTATAATGGGAAGAGTATCTAGTTCATCTTTAAGGTAAAAAAAAAGTTACCTCATTTAGATCCTCTTCATCATCAGATTCTTCCATTAATGAGAAAATGGAGTTGAAGACATTTTTAACATCTTCAACGGCCATCATTGAGGCATCCTCGTTGTTTTCTGCATCTTCTTCTGACTCACTTGAGGAATTTTCCAAGACTGCAAGAGCTTTCTTCACCGCCCGATTAGCACTAGTCTTTCCCCACGTATGAAGGATGTCGTTTTCATTTTCTGTTTAGTTGGAGTTTCCTTCTTATTGAAACCTTCCATGTTTTTGACTATTCTTTGAAACATTTTAGTCAAATAACTCATATCTTTTTCGTCTTCCAAAGCATCATTTTGAGAAACCTTTAATGCTACAGACTTCTCCTTTGTTTTGTTTGTTTCATCATACTCTCTTATACACTTGGGAACCTCCTTAATTAAACATCTTTTCTTCAAGTTCTTGGTAGGAATATGAGGACCATCAAGAACCAAGTCCCGCGGCTTACTATCATTCGCCATGATATAATTGTGCAGTCTGTTCTTCCACCATCGCTAACATTTACGGTTGAAACAAGGAGGACATAAGGTGGATTTACCTTCTTCTATACTTGGTGAGGACGCCATTCCTTCAAGATCTATTCTCTTGGTGTTAACCATATAGAGAATCCAAGGCTCTAATATCACTTGTTGGAATGTGTGCGTCCACTAACATCCAATGGACCAGGTCCCTTAACATAGTAAGAACAGAATGTAAGCACAAAAAATAGTCAGCATCTACTAACGTCAACGAACCAGGTCCCTTGACTCAGCAAGAACAGCAGCTGAAAAAAATGCAGAAAGTAAATGGTTGTAACTAAAATTTACACAATGATTTTACGTGGAAACCTCCTTGATCAAGGGAGTAAAACCATGACCTGTTGCAAAAGATTTACAATCGTCTTCACTAATCTTCTCAAGAAAAAGTGAAACCCGGTTGCAACCAATGTGAAAAAAAGTTATTAATCTCACGATCAAGTAATCTACCAATTACTTGAATAGCCTAAGCGGATACAACACCGCCCACGAAGCTATCACCCCTAGATAACTTAGAATTTGCTAGGAGGGTACCACACCGCCCACTAAACCACCTAACTCTAGATGACTTAGAATCTGACTAAGAAACAAAACAATGTTGCGCACTAAATAAGTTAACCTTAACTGATTTAGACTTTTACAAACCCAAAACAAATATCTGAATCCTTTATAGATTAGGAACAGATTTACAATGTAAGTACATAGACACAAGGCTCTAAACACAAGAAAGATTCTTCTTTACTCTATCATGTCCTTCTGTTGAGTTGAGCAATGTTCTTTCTTGAAGATGGCCTTCTTTTCAAGCTTGTGAATTTTCAGAGAAAATCCGAGTTTAATTTGCCAAGTCTTGAATTTGTGTTTGTTGGAAAGAGATAATATAATTCACGACAAATTTGTTGAAACCATCCCATTTGTTAGAGGCCTCCTGTTGGAAAAGTTGTGCACCTACCGCACCAGAGGTGGCAGCTTTTCTGACAGCTGTCTTTTCACCTTTTCACGTCGTAGTCTTGCAAGGACCAGGTCCCTTACAAACTTCTTCGTGAGTTCTTGAAAAGGTTTGTTATTGAGTTCCTTATTTGGATGAATGAATATAATATGGTGTTTGTGATGCTAAAAATATCAAACATAAAGAGTTTTTTTCCATTGTACAAACACCCTCATCCATTCTAATTGGTGTAGTACATTGATGCCTCACCAACTTTTGACGTGATAGTTTTACAGTTGTAATTAATTATGTCTCTGATGGAGGAAACTCTGCTTGGGACCAGGTCCTTGCATTTGTGAGATATTTATCTCTCCACTCTTCTTATTGGTGTAGGACACTGCACTTTTCACCTACCACATGACATGACAACTTTTACGGCTGTACCAAATTTGTATGTGGACGAGAGCACTCTTCTAGGGAGCAGGTCCCCGTATTTTTGAGGATCATCAAAACACCTAGAATATAACAATGTGGGTAATGAAGATCCATTTCTCAATATCTTGATAAGTATAATGCATTCTGTGAAAATACTTCCTAACACTGAAATTTGAAAATCCACCTGGAAGTTCAATGGTCAGCATATTTTGACTCAATTTCTATTGGTTCCTACTGCTAATATCTTTCTGTATAGGATCAAAGAATATGTTTTGAGTTCATGGCTCTAACAAATTCTACAGACAACACAAAGGAAGTATTATTGTTGGGTTGTACTGGCAATTTTTTCTTAAATACATATTCACTTTCAATGAGTAGAGTATGGGATCCCGGACAACCATGGTGTGTGCATTTCTACGTGTGTAATGGTCATGTGTTATCTATAGATACATTGCAATCTCCTGTCCATCAATCACAGATAAACTAATCCTCGATACATATTATGTTGTAAACCTTGACGTTTTGGTGGCCAGCTTCGAGCGAACATCAATTTGGCGACACGATGTCAGCATTAATCTTGACTGCAAAATTGATATCTGCCACGTGCTGCTTGTCAAAAGAATCTTCTTGCACTGCTTAGTTCTACTATAGGGATTCAGAACTATGTTGCTCGTTTTTATGTGCTCCAATTGAGTTACTGGCCCTCTAAAACTATCGGGAAGAGATAGTATTGAGCAGTTAGTGATTTTCATGTCCGTTGATGACTGGTCCTTCGAAATTCGTTTAAATAGACTTATCCATAGTTTGTTTATTGGAAGACATCTTGGGTTTATTTGTTTGTTATTAATGGTGCTGATGCGGTATTACATGATTTTGATTATGTGCAGGTGGACGGTATTGGGGGATTTATTTCTCCATTGGGGTAAATATAGTGCTTTATCACTTTATTTCCTTTTGATCATTGGGTTACTTTAGGGAAAGATCAACTAGAATTGTTCATTTAGAGAAATGGTTTTCTGGGCAAATGCTTAAGGACAATTTGCAAATGCCTAGGCATAACAATATGACATGGATAAGAGATTCTGGGCTGCCAGAAGGGAAGTATGTTGCTTTAACTATGCTTAAAATTTTGGTGGAGGTCTCTCTAAAATGTGATCTCTCTATGTTAAGTTAGATTGTGAGGGAGTATCATGCATATTATGAGGTTGTTGGAGAACTTAATCATGTCAATGATGGTGTCATTGCAGCCTTTTTATTATGATTTTCATACCACGGATATTGTGGTCTACGGGACAGTTATAGAAACCACAAGTTTTTTCTTATCACAGCCATGTCCAATCTGCAATGAACTATGCTGCTACACTAAAAAAAGCTTGGTATGAAGCTCTTGGTTTTTCTCATACGGGACTTTTTAGTGTTTGTCATTAAATGAACTTCATCCATCTTGAAGTGAATGTAACTACACCTAGATTAGCAGTGGTGTTGTTGGCAAGAATTCTTGACTTGAACCTTGAGGGCAAGGTTCTTATTGAGGGCGAGAGTATTTTTATGAATCATCCCTACCCCAAATACTATACTAACAAGTATATGACAGGGATAGGTATTGGGACAAGAAGGCCCAATACAAGCAACAAGGTCAGGCGATCACAAAGGATAATTTGGGATCCACAATGAGGGTATTGTTAAAAAGAACATGACATCATTATGAGAGGGGATCGTGAATTATGGGAAACACAGTTTCTACGTTTCTCATCCCCAATTCTGAGTCTAAGCTTCTCATATCCCTTCTACCGTCTATCAATTCCCTAGTTCTACGTTTAGTATTTCTACAATTCTGTTTTGGTTTTTGTTGTATGCATTGTTGCCTTTACTTTGTGGGTTTGTAATTGAACTCTAGTCTAAGTTAATATAGTTGAGAAGTTGGCTACTGTTACATTGGACTTGAATTAGTTACAGCTACGCAAAATATCTTGAACTATACCCCAAGAAGGAGACTATTTTTGACAAATTAGTGCAAAATAGCAATGAGGAGGAAAGAAAATCTAAGAAGATAGGTAACGACAAAAAGAAAGCGAATAAGACTCAACAAAACAAGACTGAGTTACGAGACAAAAGAGAGAACACAGAAGAATTTCAGCATGAACAACAAAGTATGTCTCATTACATCGATGCTTTGAAGAGGTTGGAATTATGAGAACAAATTGAAGAGCCTAGGGTGTTAAAAACAAATTTTTATCCTCCAAAATATAAATTAATGATCAACCTTTTTCAATTTCCATAATTTGAAATAACTAATATTAGAATTACTTTTTTTTAAAAAAAACATTAATTTGCAAGTTATTTAAATAGTTTTGTCACTTTTTATAATTTTTACTTAATTATGTCTGTAACTTTTATATTTTATGTATATTTAAAATCATCTCAAAAGATTATATTTTTCTAGATTATCTATTTGGTTTAAATTATGGGTATTGTTTTGAAGCATTTAAGAGGGAGAAGGTAGAAAAAGAAAACAGAGGAAAGGGGGGACATATGAAAGAATATACATATAAAATATTTGTAGAAAATAGTTTAAGAGGCTACAGAGGTTTAGGGTTTAATTTGAACTAATTTGTGGCCTTGGAAAGTTCTCATCTTGCTCGTCGTCCCAGTAACTGCTCGGGAAAAGGTAATATTTCCTTTACCTTTATTAAATTCATCTTCATTTCGTGTTTCTATTGTTTGAAGTCTTAGATTTTGATTATATTGTTGTTGTTTGCTTTCTGATCATTTCCTTAATGGTAAAACTGAGTTGTCGTTTTAGCATTGAAATATAGCTAAGTGTTACTTCTCTTGCTGATAAAATATATTGTTGCGTTATTGATCAAGTTTAACCTATGTTTCGATAAAAATCTTCCACAAGTTTTGTCGTAGATTTAGAATATATCTGGTTGAGTAGCATGCTCCAATACTTTCCAGTTGTGTTTAATTATACTATTGCTTGATTTTTGTAAATCTCAAGCAATATTTGCTTGATTTCCTTGAAGAACAAGTTTGTATGAATCAAATAGATTGATGATTAGTATAAAGCCCCAACTCTCAAAAATAGTTGTATTTGTTTGTTCTTACAAGCTGCCAAATATTTAATTATTGACATGTTGTTTTTCTACTTTGGATTGCCGTTTTTTTATATCATGAAATTGTTGTTATTTGTTTGCTTCCTTATTAGCTTATGATTGATAATGTGTTTATGGTTTATGTCTACTAATTATATGAGTTAATACTACGTGTTGCCTTATTAATTGTCAAATGTTTTCTTACTGACAAGGCGTAGTGGATGGAAAATTCAAAAGGAATCTTTACTATGAAGTCAACATATCATATTACGAGAAGTTGTAGAGATAATCTGGAGTGGGTGAACTATTTAAGGATAAAAGCTCTTCCTTTTAAAATTGCTTTCTTTCTTCGGAGGGTTTGGAGGAAAAGAATTGTTAATAATTACAATCCTTATAGAATGAGGATGCAAATAGTCTCCAATTACTATTTTTGTGTAAAGGGAGAAACGGAGATAATAACACATTTGTTTCTAATAGCCCCCATAGCCCAAAGCGATTGAGGAAGTATGCTTCATGTACAAGGTTTGATATTGAAGGGTTGCATCTACATATGATTATCAAATGGTGAAAACTAAATGAAAATACAAAGATTTAACATCTTTTAGCGGTGATCCCCGTTATTATTATGTGGGAGCTATAGAAGAGGAGGAACACAAGAAGGCATAGAAAGGAATCTTCATATAATAAGATGTACTATCATTGTGAATTGATTGTTCACCATCTTATTAAGGTGAAGTTCCATTCGATGAGAAACATTTCACATGACTCGATAACTTTCATTTGTTTGGTTGACATCCAATTTTGATTTTTGGGAAACTTACAAATACACAAAACTTAAGATAGCATAATCTAATATTTTCTACCATCTAAATTCATTACAAAATCTTCTCTCTCTTTTTCTTTTCTCTCTCTTCACCTCCGTATACATCTCCCCCAAAGTCACGCCTACAATTTACCAATGTATCAGTCCTTTCTTGTACTAAACAATTTTGAATTGCAACTATGTTATTCTAGAACTTATCATCAGTTTCAAATTCCAAAAAAAGTAGAGGAATTTATTCATCATCTATTGCGTTTTCAATATATCAAAATATTGAATTAAAATAGTTTCAGTTTAGTGATTTATGTATCCGTGAGCAATGAAGATATTGTTTCTCATCAATTGTTGAAAATATATCCCAACGGCGCAAAGAAATTTTAATGAAGGGGGGGAGATGGAGTCGAGGGTGTTACTACACAACCTTCTCTGCCTAAGATTTAATTTTAATGCATCTGCTTGATATTAATGTATTTACTTATGTATTGTGTTTATGTTTCAACTATTTGATACATTACAACTTTGTTGTGTACAAATCGAATACAAATTTTATTGTTGATACATAACCCCAGTCATTTTAAACATAAATCAGTATTATCATGTTCATATATATGTATCTAATATTTAAATATGAAAAGATTGGGTGTTACTACATAGCCTTCTCTACCCAATTTTCAAATTTCTAATGTATTTGGTTGATATTTGTGAATTTACTTATTCTCATATTTATGTTTCAACCATCAAGTACATTGCAAGTTTCATATGTTCTATGTATCGTGTACAAATCTTATTGTTGATACATTACTCCAATTATTTCAAGCAGAAATCGGTATTAATCATGTTCATGATTATGTATCTAATACATAAATATGAAAAATTAATTATATTTTAGGAACCGATATATATAGCCACTACTGTTATTTATCTAAAAGGGTTATGTATCGGGCTATGTATCTGAAAAGGAAATGTGTCTCCAACAACGATTTCATCGCTATTGAATGATTTTCTTGAACTATTTTAAAATTTTGAATTTGTTACGAGTTATGAGGGATTCATTAGTTGTGATTTAAATGTGATTGGATGAATTATGAGAGGATTAATTAATTTTCTATTACTTTCCCTTTTTATAAAAGCAACATAATCTTAAGTGATGTATCATTTGCAATTAATTTGAGAACAATAAAAAAATTTAAAAAATTCGTGATTGCGAAACTTCCTGAATAAGATGTAATTTGCCCTTATTGCCATGTGATTTATGTACTTTGTACATATTTTATAGTATTAGCAGTCATTTCAAGAAATAAAAGGATGATTATTTTGTTTCAAAACATACGTAGAAAATTCAACATTCAGCCTCCTCATATGACTCATCTTTTATTTTACAATCCCATTGGGATTCATCTACTGCAACAGAGATGTTTATCGCAAATTTACAAATGTTCTACAAAAGTCCTATAAAATTATAAGATTTCGGATAAATTAGGAAACATGCGGATACATAGGTGACGGATTGTGAATAATAAATTACTTAATGGGATGAATATTTCTGATAAGGGAGGGATGTCTTCGAGAGGGCATAATTGTTATCGAACTCCCTAATAAGTCAAACGTTGAGGCTTCCGTTTCTTCATGTGTTGTGCACTGGGAGGGAAGCATTTACGTAGACTCTCACTTTTAAAACTACATATATGAGAAATGCCTAATCATAAATTACTATATTCATTTTTTTTGTAAGATCATAAACTACTATATTCATGTTCCCTTAACCTTTTTATTTTGGGAAGTTTTCCATCAAACTCATTGTAAACTAAAGTAGCATCCTATTCTTAAATAAATGATAAAAATTTAAATACAAGCTAATGAAATATCATGACCATTTGATATCACAATTAAAGTAACTGAGAAAAGTTATTTTTGATAGAGAAATTGAAATAAGTTCCCTATGGTTTATCAAGCATCTGAAAAGTTCATTCTTACGTCGCATAATATGAACAGACCAGATATGATTATAAAGCACATTTTTATCTCACTTAATATGAGTTGTCCACAAAACACTATCAAGTAGATCATTTAAATACACTATGTAGCAGACCATGCACATGAGTGACAATAGAAAGGTATTACCAAAAAATTTGTCAAAATAGAGTTAGAACACTATGAATGAAGAGATTGTTTACTTGATCTGTTGTTTGCCTTCTCTCGGTCTCATCACAACCTAATAACTTAAGACAGTCATCTTTCAATGTCTCCTTTCTTTATCTACCAAAAAGCACAAAAGAGATTCTTAAATGGCACAACCTACTAGAAAAAATTAATGAAACACTTCCAAATAACACTCCAAAAATGTAAGGTACTTGTCAATTAAATAAATTTACTAAGGTTTGCACACAACTACAAAAATAACATTTAGGGACATTTGTATAGAGGCAATAAATAAATTGCCGCTAAACGCGCCCTACATTCGAGTATTACTGTCATTTAGGAATTTGCCAAGGAAAAAAATATAATTACTAGAGATTAAAAGTTAATTCTGCTATATATTATTACTTAATATGTATTATTCCTAAAGTTTATTTCCCGGTTAAATCCCTCTACCAACAAATTCACCAACACAAATTAGGGCAAACCTCTCTTCCTCATCTTCCAAATTCACCCATACGAATTAGGCAAACCTCTCTTCCTCATTGGCCATGGCACGAACTCGTCTCTCTCATCCTTACCAGGTAATCTATGTACTCTCCTTGTCTCTGTTCCTACTCTCTCACTAGGTCTTCTTTTTTTTGATTTTCCAAATCCATCTCTCTTTTGTTTCCTCTCCCCTTATTGAATTGATGTAGGTTCATGCACTCTCTCTTCACGTTTTTCATCGACCAATTTATTTAATCACATATGTGTGGCGATGTGTAATGATACATGCGTTATTTATTTCTTATTGATTCAGTTTTTCTGTGAAAATTATTTTTCCATCAGTTAAAAAGTGCAATTTTGAGTATTTGTAATATTATGAGTTGCTATAGAGATGATTTCCTATAGACCCTTGGCTCAAAAGAGATGTTTCTGAAGCAGAACTGGTAAAAATATATGTCAGCAAAAGAATAAGAGATAAAGCAGGGAAGCAACAACGAGAAATATACATTAAAAATAAGAGAACACACAACTACTTAATAATATTACTGAAGTAAGGAATAGAGAGTAAACATATATATATATATATATATATATATATATATATATATTTGTTGTCATTCTCCTAAATTAGCAAACTTCAAGAACTATTGACAATCCTAAATTAGAATCTAAAAACATGAGTATTAGATAAATTTAAGCTCAAGATTACACACTAAGATGGGAAAGAGGCAATTGAGAAAACTTTCCCAACGAAAAGATTCCGAATACTCATATCTCATAAGTAGGTTGTCAAGTCATTTGAGAATCCTTATTCTAGTATCACCAAATCCAGTACAAACCAAGCGCTAACTATGATAGCTTTAATTAAACCTGTCAAGTAGAGAATTTCTTAAAAGAAATTTAAGGAACCACATTCCCATCAACTTTTTGAACAAAAGTAAGCAATTTCATGTATTTTTGGATTTTAAAAAAAAAGGTAGATACATCACTGACTTTTATATAAATAACACAACAATACACATACCTGAAAAAGTCAAATTAGTTGAAAACTGAGAAAGAGGAAAAATCTTTCTTAGGACTTCAAGTGGAGGATCTCTTGGCAGGATTCATGCCTGCCGCACTTCTACAAAACTCATGCTAATCTACGATCACCACTTTCGTAAGCATATCTGAAGGATTGTCATCAGTGTGTATCTTCTCAACCTCAAATAATTTCTCTTCCAGGGCCATTTTAATCCAATGATATTTTCTACTAATATGGTTGGACTTAGAATGAATGGTAGAGTGCTTGGTGAGATAAATAGCACTTTGATTATCACAAAATAAGACAAATCTTGATTATTCAAAATCAAGATCTTTGATAAACTCTTTCATCCAAAGCAATTCCTTGGCACCTTTGTTAATGTCAATATATTCGGCTTCTGTGGTAGATAGAGCTATGCACTTCTTAAGTCTTGATTGCCAAGAAATAGTTCCCCCTCCAAAAGTGATCAAATAGCCAGAAGTGGAATTTGAATTGTCAAGATATCCTCCCAAATCAGAGTCCGTGTAGCATACTAGTTCAGACTTGCCACTACCAAAGCACAACTCCATATCTGATGTACCCTTCAAATATCGTAGTATTCATTTCACTGCACCCCAATGTTCTTTTCCAGGATTGGAAAGAAATTTGCTGACGGTACAAAGAACATGTGCAATATCTGGTCTAGTGCAAATCATAGCATACATCAAACTACCAACCGCAGAAGAATATGGAATACTCGACATCTCATTCTTCTCTTCATTAGTCGATGGACTTTGAGTCGTACTCAACTTAAAGTGTTTAGCAAGAGGTGTACTAACCACTTTTGTCTTTGTCATGTTGAACCTCTTGATTACTTTCTCAATATACTCCTTTTGGGATAGAGATAACTTCTTCTTTTGTCTATCTCGATAGATTTGTATGACTAAGATCTTCTTTGCTGGCCCCAAGTCCTTCATCCCAAACGAATTGCTTAACTCTTTCTTAAGGACTGAAATTCTAGATTTATTTTTGCCAATAATCAGCATATCATCCACATAAAGTAGTAAGATAATAAAATCATCATCAGAGAACTTCTGAAAGAATACACAATGATTTGAAGAAGTTTTCTTATATTCCTAATTTTCAATGACAGATTCAAACTTTAAGTACCACTGCCTTGGAGCCTTTTTCAAGCCATACAAACTCTTTCTCAATTTGCAAACATGGTTTTCTTTCCCATTTACTACAAAACCTTCAGGTTGCTCCATGTAGATCTCCTCTTCTAAATCACCATGAAGAAAGGCAGTCTTGACATCCATCTGATCAACCACTAAATCTAGACTTGCGGCTCAGGCTAGAGAAAATTTCATCAAAATCAATCCCCTTTCTTTGACCAAAACCTTTGACGACTATCCTAGCCTTGTATCTAGGTGCAAATGTATGTTGATCTTGATTTAATCTAAATATCCATTTATTTGTTAAATCTTTCTTACCTTTCGGTAACTCCACTAGCTTATATGTGCCATTCTCGTGAAGTGACTTCATCACGGCTTCAATGGCTTCTACCCACCTATCTCTATGAGTATCTAGCATGATCATAACCTTCAGGTTCTCCCATCTCAGTCAAGAGGATATACTCATAAGAAGAATAACGTGTTGAACTTCGCTTTTCTCTAGTAGATCTTCTACAAGTGGTTTCTGGAGCTTCAAAAGCGGTCATCTCAACATGAGTTTGTAGATTATCAACCACAACATCATCAGTTGGAACAATTATATGTTCTACACTCTCATAATTATCTTGATCATTACCTTGGATTCCCTCATGTGTAGAAGATATCAATAACAGGAATCGGATCAACATCAACTAAGCACTCATCACTATAAGAATCTAGTTTCTCAGTCTTGTCAATATCTTCAATAGTTTGATCTTCAAAGAACACAACATCACGACTTCTAATGAGTTTCTTATCAATTGGATCATAAAAGTGATATCCAAACTCATCTTGACCATAACCAATGAAGATGCACTGCTTAGTTTTAACATCCAATTTCGACCTCTCATCTTTTGGAACATGCACACAAGCTTTACACCCAAACACTTTCAAGTGATCATAAGAAACATCCTTATCAAACCAAACTCTGTTTGGAACATCACCATCTAAAGCAACAATAGGAGACAAATTGATAACATAAGCAACAGTGTTAAGTGCTTCATCCCAAAAAAGAATTTGGAAGTTTAGCCTCTGAATGCACACATCTAACTCTCTCAACTAAAGTTCTATTCATCCTCTCTGCCAAACCATTTAATTGAGGAGTCTTCTGATGACGAATTCATTGCGATTTGCAGTAGTGATCAAAGGGATCAATATACTCACCACCATTATCAGTGCGAATACATTTTAATTTCTTACCCGTTTGTCTCTCAGATAAGGCTTAAACTATTTAAACACATCAAGCACTTGATCTTTGGATCTTAAAGGATATACCCAAATTTTGCGAGAATGATCATCAATGGAAGTAGCAAAGTAAAGTGCACCACCTTTTGACTTCACTTTGAAAGGACCACACAAATCTGAGTGTACTAGCTCCAATAGCTCAGACTTTCTTGAAGGAGGATGACTGTGAAAAGAAACCCTTTTCTGTTGCCCTGCTAAGCAATGAACACATCTTTTCATCTTTGTTTATTTCATACCAGCAAACAAATTCTTCTTAGCCAAACATGTGATCCCCCTCTCGCTCATATGACTAAGCCTCTTGTGCCACAATTCTGATAAAGTCTTGCTCTCCACCAAATTTATAGAGTCACCAAGAATTGATCCTTGTGTTACGTATAAATTTGAATGTTTTCTTCCTCGAGCTAAAATCAGTGAGCCTTTGGTGAGCTTCCATTGGCCATTGCACAAGTCATTATGATAGACATCATCATCTAGTTGTCCTATAGAGATCAAATTTAAGGGAATATCTGGAGCATGCTTGACATTCGGAAGGACCAACGTTGAACCGGAAATGGTTTCCAAACAAAAGTGCCAGCACCAAACACCTTAACCTCACCAGCATTAACCATCTTTAACACCTCAGAGTTAACAGAAGTATAAGATGAAAAGAAGTCTTTTCTTGGTGTGACATGTGATGTGTCTCCAGAATCTACTATCCAACTTGTATCTTGAGATACAAAATTGATGACGTCTTTATCACAAGCGAAGAGAAGGCCATCTTGGACAACAGCAACAACATTATTTTCATTGTTTTCTTCCTTATTCCCTTCTATAAGATCTTGCTTCAATTGTTTACAAAATCTTTTAAGATGTCCTTTCTTTCAAAAATGAAAACATATAATATTTGGATTCTTGAATTTTGACTTGCCGGATCTCTTGTCTTATGTCTCCCTCGATCTTCTGTATATAGAACATCTGAATGTGAAGATGTGTCTTGAGATTTTTTTCTAACCTTTTCATTCAACACACCACTCTTTGCATATTCCATAGTCACCTTTCCACCAGTGGCGAATTTTTTAAAGAAACACAAAGAGTTTCCCAAGAATCCGGTAGAGTATTAAGAAGCCAAAGTCCTTGTATTTCATCATCAAAATTCACACCCATTCCTGATAGCTGATCAAGAATACCCTGAAAATCATTTATATGATCAAGAATAGGACTTCCCTCCTTGTATTTTAAGGTCATCAATTGGTTTAACAAGAACTTGTTATTGCAGGTTTTGAAGCGTAAAGCGTCTCCAACTTTTCCCACAATGCTCTAGCATGTGTCTTATTTACAATATGGTTGCGAACATTGTCTTCATCCCATTGTCTTATATATCCACATACTTTTTGGTGCTCAAATTTCCAATTTTCATCGATCACATTCTCGGGTTTATGAGCAGAAAAACCGGAAGATGCATCTTCTTCACGAACAATATATGTTTCATCTTGCTTTTCCATATGTTGTAGTTTCTTCCGTTTAGACATACCATCTTTATCATATTCCCCTCCATATAGATAACCTTATCTCTGATACCACTTGTTGTGACGAAAAGATAAAACCAAAAATCTAACAATAAAGAACGCCAAGTTTAACGTGGAAAAACCCTTCAAACCGAAGGTAACCACCACGGGATCAACAAGATCCGAATTGCTTCACTATATTAATAAGAGGGTTAAAAATATTATTCTAATGGCTACACAACAAGTGCCAAAAGAGAACAAACAATAGCTACACCAACAAAAGATAAATAGAAAGAAACACCACCCAAACTCAGCTTCTGTTCGGAACCTAAAACAGGATCTTTCTGACCTTATGATCCGATCTCCACCGTTCAAATAAACCACCAAGATGTCCGGAACACTCAGTACAAATTTCAACATGATCCAACGGTTAGTTAATCGGAAAACACAATCTGAACGTTTCTGGTCGGAAAAAAGATTGCAGCAAAATAACCCTTTTCTTTCTCTCTTTTCTCTTGTTGAAAGCTCTCTCAAAAACCTCTCTTATGTTCTAATGTATTTCAAAGACATTACCAATGAAAAATTAATTATTCTCTCAAGACCATCCTCTATTTATAGAGTTGTGCTTTTCCTTACAAAGCCAAAACGAACTACATGTAGGATTACAATTCCAATCATTTTCCTAATAGAATTGGAAACCAAATAAAGAGAATAATTTCAATCCTTTTTCAAGTAGGATTAGGCCATGGGCCTTTGGATGGAACATGGGCAATAGCCCAACAACAGTAGTTCTCCCAACTATTGCACTAAGAAAAGTGAGTTTTGCACCTAATGGACCAGCAATGTGCAATTTGTTAGTGGATGGTCATGAGGACTATGCTACCATTCTACTTACATACTTCACTTTTTAAACAATGTTAAAAACAATTGACAATGAAGATTAGATATTGGGATTCATAATAGGTGTACAACAATATTTGAAAGATTATACATCTTTACATGTGTATAACGTCTTTACTTCAGTATTTAAAAAGCTCATAAACATATCTTGGCTAATTATGAACCTGAAAAATGCACACTCTAATTGTTTCATTCAAAATCAATAGAATACAAAATTTTAGATTCCATCTCTGACAAACATAATATTAAATATATTAGGTGCATTATCTACCTCAAATTAGTTGTTAATCCCCACAAAATACATCAAAAAGGCATAATGCATGTCGAAAACAGGAACAACTGCTAACATACATATAAAACATCTAGTAGACATATTGTTATTAAAGAATCCCACGAAAATTACATTTGAAAGAGGTAGAGGTGCAAAGCGGACATGGACTGATTGCTTCTAGAAATTATAGAGAAATTTTTCAGTTTCTGGAATGATTAAAAGATTGATTTAACTTAAAATTACGATTTTTCCCTTGTTCGTCCACTAAACTCCCATTTCTCTAGAGTGGAGTAATAAAGAAAGAACATTTAAACAAATTCTTATCATGCAAATATAATACATCAATAAATTACTTAAAAGCAAAAATAAGGTAGATAATATTACATCATAGCAAGAAAATAATAATTATGAGACAAGTGAAGAATAGATAAAAATGTAGATTGATTCTTGGAATGACTATGGTACTATATGAGTCAGAATTAAGAACAAGAAAGTAGTATTTAAAGGTTTGCGTATTTTTCAAACAGAAATGAAAATAATTTCAACTTTTTCTAAACAGAGTGAAACACAATTAGTGGTAGTTAAGATTAAGCAAAAGCAAAAAAATAGTAACATAGATTGATTTGAAGAATTAATGATTAAAAAATGTAACTAATAAACATTTTAAATATTTTATAATACATCATATATAAATGGAAAATAACTGAAAAAATGTCAAAATTATTGAGTGAAAAAAAAATGTCATTCTTGGGTTTAGAAGCATGTTACATTACATATAAATGGGAGATTGATGAAAAAATAGATTTTTAGATCATAATTTTTTTATAATTACAATGTATGATAGTTTTCTTTTCCCGACAATTCTTAAATACTTCTTTGAAAGTTTTAGAAGATATTAAATTATAATTTCATTATAGATATACAATTAATTCACATAGCTTAGAAACTTCAAAAGTATATATAAACCCCCACATTATCTATGCTAAAACCTTCAAAAGCAGACATAACGATCCCACATTATTTGTGTTAAAATTCAAAAACAACCTTGAGAAATCGTTACGTAATTTGATTTTGTAATTCTTTAAGTCAAAACAATCTCGAATGCACCACCTCTTTTGAAACGAAGTATCATATTATATAAACTAGTAAATAGGAATAATTTTTTTTAACTTAATTCACCACATTATCATAATATTTTTCTACTTCTCTTTCTCTCAAACCCCCAATGTTGATTATAAAACTTATCTGCTCTTTTCATTATTCTTTTTTAGGGTGGATCCTCTTCTGAACAAGTTCCAAACCAACAAGGTGAATTCATCATGACTGAAAGCATTGGAAGTACAGAAATCAACAATGATGAAGTTTTGCCACTTTCTGATAAACCCTATGTTGGTATGGTTCTTACTAAGAGCAGTATCAAACCCATCTACAGTTTGGTAACTCTCATTTCCTCCCTCCTATTTCTATATAAAACTCTTTCTTTTTGTTAGTATTTATTCACAAACTATTCCTTGTAGTGGGGATTGTAATCCTTAACTAGAGGTTTTGTGGTGATACAAAATCATCTTTTTTAGGATGCCTCATAAACTATTGTTGGTTTTTTTGGGGTGGACATGAATTTAGTGGGACTATGGGTATTGGATTTGTAACAACTCTAGAGTATACCCTATAAGTAAGAGAACCTTTAAGTCTCCATACGGCATACTCGAACTTTCAGAGGTATTATACAAGTCCTTAGACGTCGTTCATCGCATCATTTGAAAAGTAGTGCGAAATTAAAGCTTTTCATAACAATATTTCAAATATTTATAGAATCATGAGAAAGAACTAAGTCTTGACATGGACATCTTAGACATATAAAATATGTTGGGGTCACAGCCCTTACATCAATTTGAAAAGTAATTATAGTCTATTACAAAGTCTTTTTGAAAGGAAATACCAAGTATTCTTGAGAGAAATTTAGTCTCAACCTTTGCTTCTAAGAGACTCTTCACTTGCCACCTACACTTGTAGAAATAGAACAACATATGAAATTAGCACATTGAATGCTCTAAGTATGGTTAACATGCAAGAAAACCATGCTAAAAATGGGAATTTACTTTAAAACATATTTTTCATGCTCTTTTGATAGAAACCTCATAAAAAAAGTATAAGAACCACCTTCAACTAACTCATAAGAGACAACCATAATCATATACATAAGCCTTTAAACCTCCTATCAAGATTTATTCTAAGACCCACCTAAATAAGATATGAAGAGACCACCAATACTACCCCTTCACATCCACCTAAGTGATTCTCCATACTTCCCAAAGTAAGACTACTCCCTTCTCATAATTTAGACTTCCCACCTAAGGTTACTCTAAGACTCACCTATGTAAGACATGAAGAGACCGCTCATACACCCTCTTCAAGTCTACCTAAGGAATCCTCAAAGCTACTCTAGGTAAGACCTTAAGCCATTTAAGAGACAATAAAACATTTAGAGGACTTCACATAATACTCTTGGAAAAGACCTAAGGAACCCATTCTAGCATCTTCAAAGCCTACACATGTCATGTGTTTATAGCGTCCCATTCTACTACCTACACCTTCTGGAACCTATCCAATAACTAGAGTGTACATTTAACATGAAGAGAATAGGCACTAACTGACATAGATACTAGCTAGATATAGAATCTGAAGTTACCCTACTCTGAAAAGGGTGTTCTACTTGCCAAGGGTAGAACTAAGAACATCCCATGTTGGCACATGGTTAAGGAATATCAAGGATTTCTTTGTACTCTAGTATCATCTTAAGTAGATCTACTACCAAAATCATATTCACTCGGTGCTTTGTCTTTATTCTCATTGAGTAATCATTCACTAAGTGTATTAGAGTAGTACTATTGCTATGACGTACCAACTCTTAACACTTTTTCTTTCCAAGGAAGGGTCCACCAGGGCTGCCTACCAAAGGGCTATTTGGATAGCTCTTATGACTTCCTTAGAGATTGATTTATGTAATTCCAGCCTACCTATTCCTAAGTCATCATTCCACTCAAGAAGGATATCATTACGGTCTTTTACTTTAAGGCTTCTATTAACCTTCTTTTCTATATTCAAGGTTCTATGCTCTTGACCTTCTTTTCTTATTCAAGGTCCTATATTAGTCATCCTTAGAATGGCACCATCTTAGGTCTACCGATCCTATACTTTCATTCATCATTCATACATACACAATAATTACAAAGGTTCCTAAGCCTATTACGTCAAGAGTTCACATTTACATAACTTTCATATATCAAGTAGAGGGACCTAAGTCTACTAATCAAGACACAACATAATTATATCATGTATTCGATAACATTCAAGTACCATGTAGGGACAACTAAGTCTACCACACAAGATACAACATTATTCTATAAGGACACTTCTTAGTCTTTCATAATCATATATCATCAATTAGAGAAGAATCACAACATTAACTCCCATACAAGATCATATAGCCATTACAAGAGTATTTTACTTAAGAACTTCACATTATACAAGATCACACATATATCATATCATCCTTCACTTTACATATTCATATAAGCCATAACATCTTCTATTGATCACATTACTTCACATAGTAATACCGAAAATTCCATTTCATAACAATTATAACACATAGACACTACCACCATAAGTGGACCATACCAATCAATACAATTCAATATAAATTCAATACTAAAAAGAGGAATTAGGTCAACTCACCCCCTCACAATCATCATCATCACCATTCTTTAGCCTTTTCGACCAATTTACTTTACAAAGGCTCTTACCAATAGCCATGTACACAATACTAAGCCAACAACCAATCCATATCAATGATCCAACAACATAAAATATGAATATCATCATTATAAGGCAGGTTATAAACAATTCTATCATGATTTTTACATAATTCAATATCCCAATATAATCTACACATGAATGCACTAAGATCAAGCCATGATCAATTCACCCACTTTAGAGAAAAAATTAGGAATTCAAGGAATACATGGGTTCATGGATTTTTTGATCTTAAAACATTAAATTAACATCAATTACTTCACAAAACATTGATTTAAAACTTTTCATTCAAGAACCCATGCGCAGAATTAAAAATAGGAATTTCTATGTTTTTAAACATCTTTGGAAAGCCTTTGAAATTGGCTCATTGAATGGAAAAAGAGTCAAGTATGAAATCATCATACCTTAATTGAAGAAATCTCACGAAATTAGGCTTGAAAACTTGCAGAATTTGACCTTCTTCCTTGGAACTTTAAGATCCTTCAAGAGGTTCTAATTAGAGAGAATTTGAGAGAATGGAGAGTTAATAATTTTTGGATTCTAATTGAGGGTTGGGGTTTTTGATTAGGGTAATGGGTTTACAATGACTTTAAATACACATATAATACATCCCCAAAATACCCCTACATTAATTGGACCTTTTTAGACAAGTCAAACATGACTTAAATTTTCGGAATTATCGTCATGGAACAAGTCCGCATCGCGGAGCTGTTACCTCAAGATTTTTCAAAATAGAGTCCGAGACGTGGACCAAAAATTTGACACTTGGTGAACCATGTCCACAACGCGGACTGGTTTCATCTATGCACAATTTGTTACCGCCTTAGGCAGCTTGTTGGCCCAAGGTTAGGTCCTCCTCAAGGAACCTAAGGCGGTCCTTAGGGGAGTCGTAACCAGACTGTTTTGACCCTAAATATAGTCATCTAGGTGTTAGGGTCATCTGCACTGATTTTAGACTCCAAACAACAAATAAAAACACATACAACATACAAGGACACACTAGCACACGCTCAAGACTAGTTCGTCCTTGAACGTTTTGTCTTCCAAATTCCAAAAATTGACTTCTAATGCTAATATTCATTATTAACATCTTATTAACTCATTAATCCTTGTGAGGCTATAGATAACCTGTTACAAAAAACCACTACGTATGGAAACATGCATTAAAATACTTAATTATGCTAAAAAGACATTTTTGTGAAAATAATGCGTTTATTAAGTTGGAAAACAATTTATGTACACAAGGACATAAGACAAACCATAATAGCATTCTTATATGATTTTTCATAACATACTAGGACCATCACCTTAGCAACCCTAAAAGCATATTTGTGTTTATAATCACCTTTAGTTACAGATATCAACTCTAGATCCCCAACTATACTAAGTATCCATTTAGCATCATCTTAGTTACAGATATCAACTGTAGATCCCATCATAATCCACATTCATACATAAGTGAATAACCATGTTCATCATAACACATAAGGAGAGTCATATCTTAACAATTTAGCATCATCTTAGTTACACATATCAACTGTAGATCCCATCATAATCCACAATCATACATAAGTGAATAACCATGTTCATCATAATACATAAGGAGAGTCATATCTTAACAAGAACCCTATCAACGAATACGTTCATATATATATATATATATATATATATATATGGACAGTTCAGGTTTTTCTGGATTCTAGACTTTTATTTTGGTAAATTGTTTTTGAATGTTTGACAGTACTTACCCAAGAAAATGAGCAAAGAGCTTCCTTTTGCTGGAGCCCCTGCAGTCCTTTCTTATGGTGGAAAGAAGTGGAACTTGATTTATGGTGGAGCCAAAACTAAATACAAATTTAGTACTGGATGGAAAACTTTTGCGGATGATAACAATCTAAAAGAGGGGGATGGACTTGTGTTTGAACTCTCAGAGTGCAACTCTGACAAAATCGAATTCAAGATTCAGATTCTAAGAGAAGATTTTCCAGCTGAATTGGTTCCTGAAGATGTGGAGGGTATAAACACTGACAACCCAATAATAATTGATTGAAAACTTTATCATCTCTAGTAGAAATTTCAATTTTCAAGAAAAAACATTATCAATTCCTTTTGTTTAAATTTCAAAAAATAAAAACTTTATCAATTCCAATAGTTTCATGTCTGATGTATGCCTCATTTTATCAATATTGCTTTTTGGGTTATGTAGTTTAATAATGTTGATATTATTTATAAAAATATGTATTACATTATTATGCAATACATGTACAACACATGTGAAGAGATAGTAATATATTAAATGCAATTAATTTTGAAATTTCTATTTTTTAAAAACTTGCGAATCTAAAATTTCCATTTTATGTTAACTAATTCAAACTTCATATATTAACAAAGATTTGCATCTGAAACTTAATGATTATGCTTAAGCAAGTGCCCGTGATAAAAAAAAAATGGCATCCTCACTGTAGTCCGATGTGAATTTATGCTTATGTGTTTTATCACATTGTAGAAATTTAATCATATCATCATTTTATTTCTTAAATATCGTCATATTGGACTTGTTTTTGCTCGTCTTCAACTAGTAGGAAGTTTATCCATGTGAATATTGAAAATTCAATTTAAATAAATAAAAAAATTGTGAAGTTCATAATTTATACAATTTAAGAGAGAAGTGAACAAGAGGTAGATAATTATATATTTTAAAAATGTAATTGGATGATTAAGAATATGGTGAGGGTTAGTTTTTAAATTTTTTCAAAAAGGAAAATAATGGGGAAAAAATATATACTCTCTCAATAGGTTTTTTTTTTTTTTGATTTTGCAAAGCCATCTCTGTTCTATTCCTTTCCCCTTATTGTATTTATGTAGGTTAATACACTCTCTCTTAGCCTTTTTCATCGACTGATTTTGTAAATGACATATGTATGACGATGTTTAAAGATACCTGCATTATTGATTTCTTATTGACTCAATTTTTCTGTGAAAACTTCTTTTTCCATCAGTTAAAAAGTGTAATTTTGAGTATTTGTAATATTATGAGTTGCTACAGAGATGATTTCCTATAGTCTCTCAGCTCAAAATAGATGTTTCTGAAGCAGAACTGCTAAAAATATATGTCATCAAAAGAGCAAGACATAAAGCAGGGAAGCAACACTTAGTAATATGCATTAAAAATAAGAGAACACACGACTACTTAATAATACTACTGAAGTAAGGAATAGAGAGTAAACATATACATATTTGTTGTCATTCTCCTAATTAGCAAAAGAGAATCTCAAGAACTATTGACAATCCTCAATTAGAATCTAAAAAATGAGTATTAGATAACTTTAAGGTCAAGATTACACACTAAGATAGGAAAGAGGCAATTGAGAAAACTTGCCTAATAAAAAGATTCTGAATACTCATATCTCATAAGTAGGTTGCCAGGTCATTTGAGAATCCTTATACTAGTATCACCAGATCTAATACAAACCAAGTGCTAACTATGATAGCTTGAATGAAACCTCTCAAGTAGAGAATTTCTTAAATGAAATTTAAGGAATCACATTCCCATCAACTTTTTGAACAAAAGTAACCAATTTCTTGTATTTTTGAATTTAAAAAAAAAAAGTTAGATACATCACTGACTTTTATATGAGTAACACAACAATACACATACCTGAAAAATTTGAATTAGTTGAAAATCGAGAAAGAGGATAAACCTTTCTTACAAGGCTACTGTAGTTCTCCCAAATATTGCACTAAGAAAAGTGAGTTTTGCACCTAATGGAGCAGCCATGTGCAATTTTTTAGTGGATGGTCATGAGGACTATGCTACCACTTCAACTACATACTTCTCTTTTTAAACAATGTTAAAAACAATTGACAATGAAGATTAGATAGTGGGATTCATATTAGGTGTACAACAATATTTGAAAGATTACACATATTTACATGTGTATAACGTCTTTACTTGAGTATTTAAAAAGCTCATAAACATATCTTGGCTAATTATGAACCTGAAAAATGCACACTCTAATTGTTTCATTCAAAATCAATAGAATACAAAAATTTAGATTCCATCTCTGACAAACATAATATTAAATATATTAGGTGCATTATCTACCTCAAATTAGTTGTTAATCCCCACAAAATACATCAAAAAGGCATAATGCATGTCGAAAACAGGAACAACTGCTAACATGCATATAAAACATCTAGTGAACATATTGTTATTAAAGAATCCCAGGAAAAATTACCTTCGAAAGAGGAAGAGGTGCACAGAGGACATGGAGTGATTGCTTCTAGAAATTATAGAGAAATTTATCAGTTTCTGAAATGATTAAAAGATGGAGTAAACTTAAAGTTACGATTTTGCCCTTGTTTGTCCTCTAAACTCCCATTTCTCTAAATAGGAATAATAAAGAAAGAACATTTAAAAAAATTCTTATCATCCAAATATAATACATCAATAAATTACTTAAAAGCAAAAACAAGGTAAATAATATTACATCATAGCAGAAATAAATAATTATGAGACAAGTGAAGAATAGATAAAAATGTATATTGGTTGTTGGAATGACTATGGTATTATATGAGTCAGAACTAAGAAAAAAAAGTAGTATTTATAGGTTGGTCTATTTTCCAAACAGAATTGAAAATAATTTCAATATTTTCTAAACAGAGTGAAACACAATTAGTGGTAGTTAAGATTAAGCAAATGTAAAAAATAGTAACATAGATTGATTTGAAGAATTAATGATAAAAAGAATGTAATTAATAAACATTTTAAAGATTTGCTAATACATCATATAATAAATGGAAAATAATTGAAAAAATATCAAATTTTGAGGGAAAAAAAAATAAATTTCATTCTTGGGTTTAGAAGCATGCCACATTACATATAAACGGGCGATTGATGAATAAAATAGATTTTTAGATCACAATTTTTTTTATATAAACCCCACATTATTTATGCTAAAAGCTTCAAAAGCAGACATAATGATCCCACATTATTTGTGTTAAAATTCAAAAACAACCTAGAAAAATCGTTATATAATTTGATTTTGTAATTCTTTATGTCAAAAAAATCTCAAATACACCACCTCTTTTTGAAACGAAGTATAATATTATATAAACTAGTATGTAGGAGTAATTTTTAACTTAATGCACCACATTATCATATTATGTTTCTACTTCTCTTTCTCTCAAACCCCTTATGTTGATTATAAAACTTATCTACTCTTTTCATTATTATTTTTTAGGGTGGATCGTCTGCTGAACAAGTTTCAAAAAGGTGAATTCATCATGATTGAAAGCACTGGATGTACAGAAATCAACAATGATGAAATTTTGCCACTTTTTGAAAAACCCTATGTTGGTATAGTTCTTATAAAGAGCAGTGTTAAGCCCATCTACGGTTTGGTAACTCTCACTTCCTCCCTCCTATTTCTATATAAAACTCCCTCTTTTTGTTAGTATTTATTCACAAACTATTCTTTGTAGTGGTGATTCTCATCCTTATCAAGAGGTTTTGTGGTGATACAAAATCATCTTTGTTAGGACGCTTCATAAAGTAGTGTGGGATTTTTTGGGGTGGACATGAATTTAGTGGGACTATGGGTATCGGATGTGTAACGACTCGAGAGTATTCCCTAGAGGTAAGAGCCCCCTTAAGTCGCCACACGGCATACTCGACCTCTCAGAGTTCTTATACAAGCCCTTAGACGTCGTTCATAGCATCTATTTGAAAAGTAGTGTGGAATTAAAGCTTCTCATAACAATAGTTCAAATATTTATAGAATCATAAGAATGAACTATGTATCGTCATGGACATCTTAGACACATGAAATATCTTGGGGTCACAACCCTTACATCAATTTGAAAAGTAACTATAATCTATTACAAAGTCTTTTTGAAAGGAAACTAAAACATAACTATGTCCTCGAATCATAGGAGGACATACCAAGTCTTCTTGAGAGAATGTTAGTCTCAAGCTTTGCTTCTAAGAGAATCCTCACTTGCCACCTAAACTTGTAGAAATAGAAAAACATATGGAATTAGCACATTGAATGTACTAAGTATGGTGAACATGCAAGAAAACCATGCTAAAAATGGGAATTTACTATAACATACTTTTCATGCTCTTTTGATAGAAACCGCATAAAACAAGTATAAGAACCACCTTCAAGTAACTCATAAGAAACAACCGTAATCATATACATAAGCATTTAGACCTCCTATCAAGAGTTATCCTAAGATCCACCTAAATAAGATATGAAGAGACCGCCCATACAACCCCTTGACACCCACCTAAGTGATTCTCCAGACTTCCCAAAGTAAGATTATTCCCTTTTCATCATTTAGACTTCCCACCTAAGGTTACTCTAAGAATCACCTATGTAAAATATGAAGAGACCGCTCATACACCCTCCTCAAGTCTATCTAAGGAATCCTCAAAGCTACCCTAGGTAAGACCCTTTCTATTCAATATGCATTAACTAAGTCAACCATATTCATTAAGACATTTAAGGGACAATCAAAAAATTAGAGGACTTCACATAATAATCTTGAAAAAGACCTAAGGAACCCATTCTAGAATCTTCAAAGCCTAGCCATGCCATGTGTTTATACCGTCCCATTCCACTATCTACAGGTTGTGGAACCCATCCAATAACTACAGTGTACATCCCATATGAAGAGAACATACAATAACTGACATAGATACTAGCTAGGTATGGAATCTTAAGTTACCATACTCCGAGGAGGGTGTTCTACTTGGCAAGGGTAGAACTAGGATACACCCCATGTTGGCACATGGTTAGGGAATATCAAGGGTTTATTTATACTCTAGTATCATCTTATGTAGAGTTACTACCACAATCATATTCACTCGGTGCTTTGCCTTTATTCTCATAGAGTAATCATTTACTAGGTGTATTAGAGTAGGTACTATTACTATGCCTTAACAACTCTTAACACTTTTTCTTTACAAGGATGGGTCCACTAGGGCTGCCAACATAGGACTATTAGAATAGCTCTTATGACATCCTTAGAGATGATTTTATGTGTTCCATCCAACCTATCCCTAAGTCCATCATTCCACTCAAGAAGGATATAATTACAGTCTTTCACTTTAAGGCTTCTATTAACCTTATTTTATATATTCAAGGTTCTATGCTCTTGACCTTCTTTTCTTATTCAAGGTCCTTTATCAATCATCCTTACAAGGGAACCATCTAAGGTCTACCTATCCTAGACTTTCATTCATCATTAATTCATATACATACATGACAAAGGGGCCTAAGCCTACTACGTCAAGAGTTCACATTTAGATAGCTTTCATATATCATGTAGAGGGACCTAAGTCTACGAATTAAGACACAACATCATCATATCACGTATTCAATAATATTCAATTACCCTGTAGGGACAAAAAAGTGTACCTGACAGGATACAACATTATTATGTAAGGACACTTCTTAGTCCTTCATCATTATATATCATCAATTAGAGAATAATAATAACATTAACTCCCTTACAAGATCATATAGCCATTACAAGAGTACTTCACTCAATAACTTCACATTATACAAGATCAAACATATTATCATATCATCCTTCAATTTACATATTCATATAAGTCATAACATCTTCTATTGATCACATTACTTCACATAGTAATACCGACAATGCCATTTTAATAACAATTATAGAAGATAGACACTGCCACCTTAAGTGGATCATTCCAATCAATACAATTCAATATCAATTCAATACTAAATAGAGGAATTAGGTCAACTCACCACCTCACTTTGCATAGGCTCTTACCAATAGCCATGTACATAATACTAAGCCAACAACCAATCCATATCAATGATCCAACAATATAAAATATGAATATCATCATCATAAGTCATGTCATAAACAATTATATCATGATTTGTACATAATTCAATAGCCCAATATAAACTACACATGAATTCACTAAGATCAAGCCATGATCAATTCATCTACTTGAGAACCAAAATTAGGAATTCAAGGAATACATGGGTTCAGGGAGTTTTTGATCTTAAAACATTCAATTAAATCAATTACTTCACAAAACATTTATTTAAACCTTTTCATGCAAGAACCCATGCGTAGAATTAAAAATAGAAATTTCTATGTTTTTAAACATCTTTGGAAAGCCTTTAAAATTGGTTCGTTTAAAGGAAGAAGAGTCAAGGATGAAATCATCATACCTTAATTGAATAAATCTCATGAAATTAGTCTTGAAAACATGGAGAATTCGGCCTTCTTCCTTGGAACTTGAAGGTCCTTCAAAGGAGGATATAATTAGAGAGAATTTGAGAAAATGCAAAGCTTATAATTTTTGGATTCTAATTGAGGGCTGGGGTTTTTGATTAGGGTAATGGGTGTATAATGACTTAAAATCCATATATAATACACCCCCAAAATACCCCTACATTAATTGGACCTTTTTAGACAAGTCAAACTTAACTTAAATTTTTGGAACTATCGTCGGGGAACAAGTCCGCGTCGCGGACCTATTTCCTCAAGATTTTTCAAAATAATTTTTGGGACAGTAGAGTCTTAGACATGGACCAAAAAATTGTCCCTTGGTGAACCATGTCCGCAACGCGGACTATTTCATCTATGCACAATTTGTTACCGCCTTAGGAAGCTTGTTGGCCTAAGGTTGGGTTCTCCTCAAGGACCCCTAGGGGGGCCCTTTGGGGAGTCGTAACCAGAGGGTTTTGACCCTAAATATTGTCATATAGGTTTTAGGGTCATCTCCACTGATTTTAGACTCCATACAACACATAAAAACACATACAACATACACGGACACACTAGCACACACTCAAGACTAGTTTCCGGACGTCTTGGTCGTCCTTGGACGTTTTGACTTCCAAACTCTACAAACTGACTTCTAATGATAATATTCATTATATTAACACCTTATTAACTCATTAAGCCCTTTTGAGGCTATAGATAACCCTATTTCATTTTGAGGGCCGTTACTGTCACGACCCAAAACCGAGCCGCGACTGGCACCCACATTTTCCCTCCTATGTGAGCGAACCAACCAATCTAAACCTTAACATTTCAATTTAATATCAACATAAAGCAATGCGGAAGACTTAAACTCATTAATAAAAGACAATTCAATAACTTCTAAAATTCAACATCTATTATTTCCCCAAAATCTGGAAGTCATCACCACAAGAACATCTATGATCAA
>NC_028643.1:6950928-6951126 GCF_001406875.1 Solanum pennellii | reverse complement strand
AAGGTTACCTCTTTTAACCCCCAAGTAATTAGACTTATTAACATTAACCCTCTAACTTTATAATTAAAGAAGGAATAGTAAAAAACGCCCCTTAAATAACTTACAGAAATCCGACCCAGCCTGGGATTACGCAGCCTGTGACGGGCCGTCGTGCCTGCAACGGTCCGTCCTGCTGCTCCGTCACAGAGTTCAGAGACT
>NC_028643.1:6935488-6950567 GCF_001406875.1 Solanum pennellii | reverse complement strand
ACGAGACACCTGCGACGGCCCGTCGTGCCCATGACGGTCCGTCGTGGGTTCCGTCGACTCACACAGTTTTTCCAGAAATAAAATCTGCTGCTCAAAACGACTAAACAGGTCGTTACAGTTACAGAATTGAGAAATGATTTTTTATCCTTTAATAATATTTATTAGTAAGAATTTCATTTTTATGAATAAGAGATATTTCATTTTCTAAAAAGGACTTCTTTTTCTTTTTTTAAATTATATAAATCTCATTTCCATGGTATTGAATATGTCACGACCCGGGCTACACCCTAGGAGTGACACAACGTACTTGACTACAAAGGAGTCGCATACAATCCCTTAACCACCATTACATAAGGCATAAGAATAATGCAGAAACTTACAACTTTTATCATAGAAGTACAACTTTCTTCATATTTGAAAAATAGGAAGCTAGACTTGTAACATTATACTATATAAATATAAGAATATGAAAGTTAGGACTCACCCCTTACATTAATAGTAAGTTTTTATCATAAGAAAATACAATATAGTCCTTAACAAGGAAACTTAACTAGAACAAGACACAATAACATTCCGTACTCAGAATTGAGGACTCACCAAAACATAGAGGTAGCAACCAAACTTTTCTTCAAGAATGGACTAAGAGAACCTCAATGGCCCGAACATACACTCATAGGAGCTGTAGAAGAGAATGGGTTAGAAAAAAAGTAATAAGCATGGAAACATGCATAAAATTACTTAATTATGCTAAAAAGACATTTTAGTGAAAATAAAGCATTTATTAAGTTGGAAAACAATTTATGCACACAAGGACATAAGACAAATCATAATAGCATTCTCATACGATTTTTCATAACATAGTATGTCCATCACCTTAGCAACCCTAAAAGCATACTTGTGCAATGCATAGTTGGTATCACATAATACCAACTATACTAGGTATCCCTTTAGAATCACCTGAGTTACACATATCAATATAAGATCCCATCATAATCCAAAATCATACACAAGTGAATAACCATGTTCATCACATATACATAAGGAGAATCAATCTTAACAATAACCCAATCAACGAACATCGTACCTTCATGTCATACCATAGCATCATGGACCCACCCATATTCATTTTCAAAGACTAATTGTGCAATGTAAAAAGTGAAGTCACATACCCCCCACTCCTACGAAGTAGACTTATCAAGAAATCACAAGTATGGTTCAGGTCATATGCATTATCTTATTACATAAGGAGAATTTCCTTAACCACATAGACCATGAGAGTTACATGAAATACGGTGACATATAACCCCACACCAATAGGAGGTGTTCTACTTGCCTAAGGTGGAATCCACTAAACATATATATCTATAATATGGAGGCACTAGCTAAGACCTATGCGGGCACATAATTATGGGATAGGAAGATTGCTTCTAGAAACCCGACCGATTCACCTAGCGGGAGAGTTTCCATCTAATTAGATCATATGTAGAAGACCCGGCTTAAACTAGCGGGAAGGTCTCTACCTCATTTGTCATATCTGCTTGGTGCTAAGTATTATTCTCCAAATTATACATAGTTAAGGTGAATTGTAATTTCATAAAAAGGAGTACATTACCCTTCAGTCAATCCAACTCATACATAGCTCATGGATTTAATATGGTGAAAACTACCTTACCATAGAATCATAATATAATCATCCAAGACAACTAATACATAGTCATATATAATAGTAAAGGAAACTAGCCTTTCAACAATACCATATATCACACCTTAGTCGTTGGATTTTCACCATTCAAGTGGAACATAACTTCATACATAAATACATATAAGTAAGCACATCTACCTTTCAAGTGGATCAAACCATTCCTATATCACAATCTTGGACATAGGATTACCTTCATGCATTGCCTCCAAGGCCATAATTCAAGATTCAACACTTACATTTTACCCTTCAAGAGTAATAGATCATATCTTGAAATAACTCCTAAAATTACATATAAGCATGGAATAAACAATATTAATTACTAAATCGACATACATACTATCCCACATATTCATAATTCATAAAGGAACCCATCAAAAATTTATAAAGTTGGGGGATGGGGAAAACACATGGGTTCAAGGCAAATTTAACAATAAAATCCCTAATTAAATGCCAATTTCATTATAATATAGGATAACCAACATAAAAAATGTATTTGAGAAGAACCCAAGCTTAGAATCAAAACCCTAATTTTGAACTAATTCCCAATTTCAAAAATAGTATAGGAAGGGCTTCATGGGGAAAGAAACCCCATGATGAAAGTTCTCATACCTTGTTTGAAGCTTTACCACGAAATTGAGATGAATATCTTGGAGCTTGAACCCTTTCCTTGAAGCTTTTGGTGTTTTTTCAATGGAGGAAATTTGTAGAGAGAAATATTTGAGAGAATTGGGTTTGGGAGAATATTTTGGGTTTTTAACTTTGAGTCTTGTAAATGGATGAAAAATTCTTGAAACCCAATTTATATTTTACCCCTAAACTATCCAAAACACCCCACATTAATTGGACTTAAAAGTAAAAGACTAAACTAACCTTTATTAAAACAACCAGTGCAGGTTCACGAGCCATATGGAGCACCTCGACTCGTGGTGCTTGTCGTGAGGATTGAGGCAATAGCCTCTTCAAGCTTGCCAATTCCAAAAAAAAACTAAGTCAAGTTAACTAACCCCCGTTCCCCTCATCAAGTTCACCACGGCCCATTATGGTGCCAGTGGAGCTTTGGGCTGTATCTCCCCTAAATTTTCCATTACCTACGAAAAAACTGAGTCTAACGCCCCACCTCACGAGTCGTGGAGTGGACCATGACCCTGGGGAAGTGTCTAGGACACTTGGGGCTCCTCTCTCTATGCCAACACAACTCCAAGAAGCCTTCCACTGACCGTGGTCTCTACCATGAGCCATGGTGGTGGCCGTGGAGCCTTGAGGCAGTAGCTCCAAGTTTGGGGCAGCCTTGACTTTCGGCCTTGGCTTGCTCCTTTTGCTTGGCACTCCTCTATTAGGCCTTGACTCCTAAACTCGCTAAAATTATTATATGGTCTACTAACTTCGGGGAAATTATTTTTATTAAATTTATCCTTACGTTTAGGCGTTAGTTAAACCTAGCATTTTCTAGAGTGTTACAGAATACAGGGTGGGGGGGGGAAGAATTTTAGTTTTGGAGTGGTGCATTCAAGATTAGATGTTTTTGGTTTCAAGCTTATTGTTTAGGTTCATATATATATATAAAGATTAGAGCTGGACACTTCGGGGTTTTCTGGATTCTTGACTTTTATTTTGCTAAAAATTTTGAATGTTTGACAGTACTTGCCCAAGAAAATGAACAAGAGCTTCCTTTTGCTGGAGCCCCTGCAGTCCTTACTTATGGTGGAAAGAAGTGGAACTTGTTTTATGGTGGAGCCAAAACTAAATACAAATTTAGTACTGGATGGAAATATTTTGCGGATGATAACATTCTAAAAGAGGGGGATGGACTTGTGTTTGAACTCTCAGAGTGCAACTCTGACAAAATCGAATTCGAAATAAAGATTCTAAGAGAAGATTTTCCAGCTGAATTGACAACTCAATAATAATTGATTGAAAACTTTATCATCAGTAGTAGAAATTCAATTTTCAGGAAAAAAAAGATTATTAATTCCATTTGTTTCAATTTCAAAAAATAAAAACTTTATCAATTCCAATAGTTTCATGTCTGATGTATGCCTCATTTTATCAATACTGCTTTTTGGGTTATGTAGTTTAATAATGTTGATACTATTTATAAAAATATGTATTACATTATTATGCAATACATGTACAACACATGTGAAGAGATTGTAATATATTAAATGCTAATTTTCAATGCAATAAATTTTGAAATTTCTAATTTTTAAAAACTTGCAAATCAAAAATTTCCGTTTTACGTTAACTAATTCAAATTTCAAATATTAAGAAAGATTTGCATCTGAAACTGAATGATTATGCTTAAGCAAGTGCCCATGATTACAAAAAATGACATCCTCACTAGTCCTATGTGAATTTATGCTTATGTGTTTTATCACATTGTAGACATTTAATCATATCATCATTTTATTTCTTAAATATCGTCACATTAGACTTGTTTTTGCTCGTCTTCAACTAGTAGGAAGTTTATCCATGTAAATATTGAAAATTTAATTTAATAAAATAAAAAAATTGTTCATTATTGGCATAATACATATATTGGACCCTAAACTTGGCTTTAAATTTTAACTTTGACCTCCAACTTTCATAATGCACAAACAAACACTTCAACTATCTAACTTTTAAATAAATAAACACATGAGTTCTACATGGCACAATACACGTAGGACACCACATAGGACAAAAAATGACATGTAGGACATGTGTGTCTATTTGTTCAACTTTATACAAGTTTAAGTATCTACTTGTGCACACCCAAAGTTTGAAGGGCATAAATGTGATTCGAAGCCAAGTTAAAGGGTACATTTATATGTTATGCCTTCATAAATTATAGCAATTTAAGAGATAAGTGAAGAAGAGGTAGCTAATTATATATTTTAAAAATGTAATTGGATGATTAAGAATGTGGTGACAGTTAGTTTTTATTTTTTTTCAAAAAGGAAAATAATGGAAAAAGAATTAAAATATGATCGATTGAGCCTTTCAGAGTGTTATCCCAACGGCTGGACAATTTGAAAATCAAATTCTTATAAAAAATATTGACAGTTATATTAATTTGTCTAATTAATTATAAGTTATAACAAAATGTAACACTGTGAGATTGTATTTTGTGCAGACCATTGATAGTCTAACTCAATCCATGTGGATATCTAGTAAGCTATGCTCTATATGTATCACGTGCATTCACCTTAGTGGATTTGACATAGGCGTCGAGTCCGTCTAGAAAGCCTTCAAAATACGACATAGACGTCGAGTCAGTCTAGAAAGAAATTAAAATACGTTAGGTAAATGAAAAAATTAATACTTCAATTATTTTACTAAATATATTTGTTTACGTCCAATCTCAAATTGTATGATTCTAGCCTTTTTTTCTATAAAGCAAATTTTTCAAAAAAACTCAAACACTTGCACAAAATCTTTAAGAATTATGCACATTTTATTTGCACCTGATGAGATACTTAAGCCGCTCTCCTTGAATTTGGCGATCCTTATTAAATAAAAAATTTGTCCTTAATCAAAAATTTCATTTTTAAAAAAATCTTTATTAAAAAAATCTCTCCCATACCAACCAATCACAACAATTTTTTATTATTTATTTAAAATAAAAAACTAAAAAAATGGGTGAAAACAAGTGTGATTGCTTATTTTATTTCTAAAAGTTAAAAAAAGAAACTTCAAAAGACCGTGCACAATTGATTATTATTATTCTTATTTTACGTTGATGAAATATTTAAGTAGCTATTTTAAGATTTGAATTTATTATTCAAAAAAAAATTATTTCAGAAGCTAAATTAAGATCATCATTTTTCTGAATTAGACAGACCCAACATTTTTTGTGTTAAAAGATTTCAAAACCAAATAAAGAGACCCATGTTTGTTGTGTTCAAACGTCTGAAAACAAAAAAAAAATCACATTATTTTTGTTAAAAATCCAAAAACAAACAAACAACCACGTTATTTGTGTTAAAAACATTAGAAGCAGAGAAAGACTTAATATTATTTGTGTTAAAAACTCCAGAACCAAACAAAGAGACCCTATTCCATGTAACTATTGTTAGACTCTAGAAGCAAAAAGTGTTAAAACTCTGAAAGCAAGCAAAAAGCCACATTTTTTGTGTTAAAATTTATGAAGTGTTAGGTTATTAGCATTTTAATATTAATATTTAACATATTAAATTGCTTTATTTTGGAGTTATAAGAATGACCATTGGTAGCCATTTGTGTTTTAAACTACCAATTTAATCATGCTATTCATCTTTGATTTGGTAGCCATGTAATGCCATTACTTTTGGCTTTATTGGTTGAATTCATTGTAGAGATAAAAACATTCCAATAAACATTGGAATGGATAACTTCTACATCATTCATTAGCATTGGCTGTCCATCACTTTATTTCATGCTTAATTCCTCCATTACTCTTTGTAACCTATGTAACTCCTAGTATAACCTATGTAACCTATGAAACTCCTAAGGCCATTATCTTCATTATTTACTACCTCCTGTCGCGCCCAATTTTCGCAGAAAACGGGTTTTGTGCACGACCTAACAACTCTTTTGGGATTTTCGAGTTTAGAGTCGCCACCTAACGAATTAAGGCGCGTTAGGGCACCTATCTAACCTAATTAAGTCTAACTAAGGTCAACGAGCCAGAGATTAGGGTAAGGGTTCAAATTACCTCGAGGGGAAGGTGTTAGGCATCCCTCGAGGTCCACAAGTGTGGGTCCCGGCCGTATCTCATGCAACCTATGTGGGGGTTACAATTAGCAATCAAGGTCACTTCATTTATTAATTTATTTAATCTTGCTAAGTGATAACAAATATAAAACAACTAATACTATTTTTCATTAATTTAAGCATGCAAGGCTAGGTGATAGCAATAAATAAACAATCAAGTTTTGTTTTATTTATTTAAGCATACGAGACTATGTTATAAACAAAATTTGTAAATATTAAGCAATTAATATGTGAGAAAGTAAAGTTTTGAAAATTGAGCAAGTTTTGAATATGAATTTTTTATTTTAAAAAAATGTTTGTTTCTTTATAGGGATGATGCCACGATATTGTTGATCGCGCTCCTCCACCATAGAAACAATTTTGATTTGAGGTCGGTCTAAAAAATAGTTTATGTTTTTGAAAATGATCAAAAAGATTTAGTTTACATGTAGGCACATAAATATTTATGTATAAATACACATAATTCCTTTTGAAAATCATGGGTAAGTGGTACTTCCGGGGACGCGTCGGGTTTAAAAATTGGAACTAGACCTCGTAGTTCCTTTGACTTTCCCACTAACGATAGGTTAGGATATAGTGCTTATAATTTATAAACAATGTCATATCAATCCAAAGTTTTTAAAGGAAGATTGAATAATGACTTTTAAAGAAAATTATGTTGCAAGGTTTTGATATGAAATATTTTTAAAAGCCAAGTAATTTGTTAAATGCATGAAATGATTCTAATTTAGTATTATTAAGGAAAAACATATTGCATCATGAATGCGGAAGACAAATAGGATTACTAATTAAATAATATTAACTAATTTTAGGGAGAGGGCACAAATATGCACAAACAAATTTTATTTTTATTTTTATGTCAAAAGTTATTTACAAGCCTATAGACATGAATGTCTAGGTGTTCAAACATATATGCATGTTTTTTTTGTAAATCTAAATTATATGAACAAATTAATCCTTAGGCATGGTTTCTACATGACAAGACAATGCTAAAAGTTATAACATTATTAAAACACCTAATCAGCCTATTAAATTATTATGATTTGATTTTAACATTAAAAATTAATGGAATCTAGTTATTATTTTTTAGACTTATTAACAAAGCATCAAACAATTGATTGGATTATAACACCTACAAACAATAATTCTAGGTGGTTAAAGACAAAACTATAGGCATGATTTCTAAAAAATTTTACAATGAACAAGCAGGCATGTAAATCCCCCTCCCCTAGACGACCCCCCAAATAAATTTATATATATGATCTTTAGAGTTACAATTGTTACAACATTCGAATAAATAAAATAGAAAAAATATATATATATACATTCAAATAAACAAATAAATCTTTCTTCAATTAATCTTCAACTTGAACTTCAAGTTTGAAACCTGTCAAAGTAATCAAATAACTACACAAGTAATCACACTTATTAGTCAAGGTGAGACGATATGCAATTGTTTAATGACGAATTCTACATATAGAAAAGAAAAAAAAACAATAGCTTACACAAATGTGTGAATGTAAAGATAGTGTGAATGTTAAGAATACTAACCAGTTAAGCAAAACAAATTGATTCAACTTTTACTCGAACAAAGTAGTAAAATAGCGAAGAAGAACACTTGAATAATTACCGGATTCTCAATGTATTGTTAAAGTAGCAAGAGAGCAATGAGAGAAGGGAGAGTGATGAGAGAATTTGTGATTGAGAGTGAATGAGTGTATGAGTTGATGAGTTATTATATGTATGAGCAATGAGAGAATGAGAAAGTTTAAGAATAATGTAGCATTTGTGGTAAGAAAGTAAGAATGAGTTAGAGAATGTGTGTTCTTTTCAAAGATGTCAATGTGTGTATGAAAGGAGGGGAGGGAGTCCTATTTATATAGCAAATAAGGGGGAGCACAATAATGGAAATAAAATAAATCAAGGAGTTAATTATAATACTATTTCCTTATTTTCAAAGAGAGCCAAAATCGGAAAATATTTAAAATATTCCATTACCAAAAAAATTAACTAGTAAGAATGGAGTAAAAATACCTTCCCTTAAATAAAGAAGAGCCAAAATCAGATTTTTAAAAATTATTAGGTCACCAAATATAAACAAATCAATTAGGAAAATAATATAGTTTTCCTTAAATAAAGAAGGGCCAAAATCAGAATTTTTTTTATTATTTTTTTTAAAACAAAAAATCATTACCAAAAGCATCAATTACCTAATAATACCCTCTTTTGTTTATTTTTATTTTTTACCTTAGAAAGAAAGATTCAGCACAATATTAGACACATATTCTGTCACCTAGTGATTAGTAACACCACATATAATTTCAAAAATTGTACACCAAATCACTAAAGCTAAACCGATATGAAATTTAGTTTATTAATTTTCTCACAAATAAATCTTATATGCAGGGCAAGGAAGGAAAATAAGATTGACACATTACTTTAGCATAAATAAAACATTAGCCACAAGTAAATCCTTAATCACATTTTGAAAAATTCTTAAACGCATGTATACTAGTCACGGCTAATTACCGATATTAAATGATCATTAAACTTTTCAAATACATCAACAATCAAATTAGAAACCATGATTTCATCAAGACAAGAGAAGAGGTAATTACTCAAATTACCGCCTATGTGGTCAAAATTAATGGCCTGCAATTAACTGAAGGCATACACAAATTGGTTTGAAAAGGAATGATCAGTGTAGAAATGAATAATGACAACAAAAATATCGAAATATCATGACCCAAGATGTCAGTTAAAAAACCAGCACGTAATTTAATTAAAAAACAATGGTTTCAATGTATAGCATCAGTTCATAGTTCTATCACTAGCAAATGGTGACCACGATATTTAAGAGAAAGAGAAAGAACAATGTAATCGAATACTTTAAGAACTAACAAACGACATACCATTAAACTTGAAATCTTAAAGAGCAGTGAGCCAAATTCATGCATAAAAATTAAGCCTTAAAAGAGAAAACATACCTTGGACAGATCTTTCCTTATCACAACAACTCAATATTCCCTTTTGCTCATGGCCGGAGAAGAAAAAGGTGGAGGGAGTTGCTGCTCTCGGAACAGCCGGTAGATGCTACTCATCGTGCTGTCCAGCTGCTAGAGAAGAGACGAGAGGCAAGGAGTCGAGGTGGCGCTGGGCTGCTAGTCGCTGCTCGTCGGAGAAGAGGAGAGAAGGAAAGAGGGGTCGCCGGACGCTGTTGCTCGTCGGTTGAAGCTGCTGTTTGCCATGGCCTCACCAAGCTGCTGGTTGTCGTCGTCTGCTGGCCGCTGCTGCTACTATCGTGCGCCTCTCCAGGCGCTGCTGCTGCGCAGGCTGTTCTCGCCGGCGACTGCTGCTGCCGGTGGTCTGCTCAGAGTCGTCCTCTGCTCTCGCCTACAAAAAAAAATGGAGAGAAAGAAGGGGAAGGGAAGGAGAAGGGAAAAACGAAGAGAGGAGGGGGAAACTAAGGAGAAGGGCGAGGAGAGAGGGGAGGCTGCCACCACTTGGAGGTGGCGATTCCCACCGGAAAGAATGGAGGGAGAGAGAGACGGCTGGAGAGAGGGAGAGGAGGAAGACGAGAGGGAGAGAGAAGGGCGGTTGGAGGCTGTCAAGAAGAGTTGAGGGAGAAAAGAGTTGGGAATTTTAGGTTTTGGGGTTTTTTGGTGTTGAGAGAATAGGAGATTTAATCATAATCGTTGATCTAATTTGAAATGAAGGGCTAGGATTCGATTAATGAAATAGATGGATGAGATTAAAAGATGAGATGTATTGAAATCAGGTTGGATTGAATATGGAATGGCTACAATTGCAATTAAAATGGCTAGAATTGAAATGAAAGAGAGGCTATGATTGTAATAAAACTCTAATTCAAGAGGCTAGAATTGAAAGAAATTATGATAGAATAGGCTAGAATTTAAAGTTTAAGGAAAGTGTAGGAATTAGTATTTAATTAAAACTACAAATATTAAAATATTTTTATATAATTGAAAATCATTTGAATTTTAAAATATTTGGAATTCATTAATAATTTTAAAATATTTTAATAATATTTACGATAATTTTATAAAGTAAAACGTACTAAAATATATAATTTTCAAGCAAAGTCGATTAAAATTCTAAAATTTAAAATACGTATTTAATCGAATAGTATTCCTAAAAATGGTCAAAGGTCGGTCAAAATTGGGTGTCAACACCTCCATTATCTTCCTATTCATTGCTAGGAAGACTTCTTGTAGTATAAATAGTGGTGGTCTTCATTTGGTTTGAAACACATACAAAACATAAGAGAAAACAAAGAGTGAAAGAGTTAATCTAAAAGAGAGTTCTTATTAGTTGAAGGGAGGTGTTCTTTTTTGTGGAGCTTTGGACTCAACTCTTGTCCAGAGTTGTTGAGTTATACTTTGTGAAGACTGTTGTATCCTGGAGGGGACAAGTCAAAGAGGACTACTGCTGGACCGGTGAAAATATTTGTTGCAGTGGGCTTGAATCTCCTTAAAGAGAGCGAGATATCCGCGCCTCATCCTGAAGAGATTAATTTCTTAATTTTATTTTCAATTGTAATCTTGCAATTTTATTATCTTGTAAGTTTTTTCACTAACAATTTTAAGGAGATACAAGATGGCTACAATTGAAAAAACCGCGGATGTTAAGATGGGAGAACTTAACAAGCCATTTCGGTTCAACGGTAACCATTTCAAGAGATGGAAGGGTAAAGTACTTTTCTACTTAAGTCTTCTCAATGTTTCTTATGTATTAACTGAGAAGAATCCAAATAAAGAAGACATCACCACTATGAATGATGATGAAACTATTTCTCATCTAGAGAACCTGGAAAAGTACGATGATGATTCCTATAAGTGTCGGTATTATCTTCTTAATTATCTATCTGATAATTTTTATGATTATTATGATAGAACTTTAGTGAAAAGTAAATTTAGAAGGCATTGCAGAGTAAGTATGATACCGAAGAGGCTGGAGCGAAAAAATATGCAGGTAGTAGATTTTTTCGTTTTCAAATGGTGGAGAACAAATCAGTGGTAGATCAAGCTCAAGACTTCATCGTGATTGTTGGAGAGCTTAGGTCCGAAGAGGTTAAAATTGGAGATAACCTTATTGTTTTTGGCATAGTGGATAAACTTCCACCGTCTTGGAAGGAATTTCAAAAAACTATGCGCCACAAACAAAAGGAAACCTCTCTTGAAAACTTGATAATGAAAATCCGCATGGAAGAAGAAGCAAGAGGCCAGGATGCACTTTTACAAACAGAAGAGAACAAAATCACATCGAAGGTAAATTTAATTACTTCGAATAATGCTACTCCTGAAACTCACAGAAATACTTCCTTAAAGCCTAAGAATAAAAAATTAAAGAAAAATAATGGTAGACCTCCCAAGAAAAATAATGGTGAAAATCACCAAGCACAAAATCAACAAGTTCAAGAAAAGGGACCATGCTTTGTTTTTGGCAAGAGTGGGCATATTGCTCGATTTTGCAGATTCCGAAAATGTGGTCCTAACCCTCAGGCAAACGTTACCGAAGAACCTTTTGTGGCGGTGATTACCGACATAAACATGGTTGAGAATGTTGATGAATGGTGGGCTGATTCTGGTGCAAACCGTCATGTCTGTTATGACAAATACTGGTTTAAAAAATGTACTCATTTTAAGGAGCCCAAAACCATCATGCTTGGTGATGATCACACTACTCAAGTGCTTGGAAAGGGAGATGTTGAATTGTGTTTTACTTCTGGAAGGATATTAACATTGAAAGATGTACTTTATATTCCTTCTATGAGAAAAAATTTGATGTCTAGTTTTCTAAGATGTAGGCTCGGAGCATGACAAAGTTGGTATTTGAGCAAAGAGTTAAATTAATCTAGTGTGGATCTGAAGTCGTGTCATAGAATCTTACTTATAGTTGTGAGGGCCCCACTTATATAAATGAGGGACTACACACATTTAAGAAAAGTTTTCCTTCTGTCATACTCTAAAACGTGCAATAAAACTATGTCATAAGAATCTTATTCAAACTCGTGTGTCTCCCAAATCCATTCGACAACCCGTCATACTCAAGGTAGATGAAAAGCAAATCCCATATCCTTATCGATGAGTTACTCTCAGCAAAAGTCTCTAGAAAGTCATAAGACTATAGAGGGGCTTGAGAGAAACATGTGAGTGAGATTATGTTGAGATTAGAAAGAATGCACTCTTATTCATATGAATTGTTCTTACAAGCTAAAAGCAATATATACTCCCAACCTCTCTTCTCTAAACCTTAAGAAGTTGGTTACTGTTACATTGGACTTGAGTTCGTTACATTAGTACTTTATGTACTCTAATAGCAGGGGTTGTATTAGATCGATTTCGATATGCTGGTAATCCAGCAGACTGGATTTCTAGGTTACAACGATACTTCACTTTCCTACGCTTCTCCGAAGAACATGGCTGCCTCTTCCTTCCTTATATCTCAATGGTGAGGCGCTCGAGTGGTTCCGTTGGATGTTTTGCACCAAACATTTTTTATTGGGCCCAATTCTTGGAGAAGTTAGCCCTGGGTTTTTCGGAACGAACGTATGCGAAGTCTCTTATGGTGTACGCTCAAACTTTTAATATTCTAGCTTTGCTTCAGAAAATTGAGAACAAATGTTCAGTTACATCTAAGCAGGTTATAGTAGAAAATGTGGGTATTAGTACTAGTACGGTCTTTAGCGTTCATCCTAATACTTTTATCAATGACCTTTTATGTCATGTGGACAATATGTTCGATGAAATGTCTACAAAAGTTTTCACCAAAGAAGTGGAGGAAACTTCTTCTGCCTCTTTCTTCGTAGCTGCTTTGGTACATGCCCTTCTATGGTAACCAAGGATCCAGTGTTCACTGAAATGTCAAATACAATAGTGAACCCCAACTTTCATGATCCTAATGCTAATGTCCATGATAAAGAGCACCCTGCACTTGTAGGTTTAAAGGTGTCCGGCACAAGCATCCACGGAAATGACAGTTTGCATCCTAGAGTAACCATCCAAGTGCTCGATGAACGTTGACACAACATTAAATTTTGAGAGACAAGGTCAATTGCATCTCAAGTTAAACTCCTATTTACTTTTGAAGATCCAGAAGTTGTTAAGTCGAATGAACATCTCGAGTGAGATGTGACAACGAGGTATATAAATGTAAACTCTCTTTCTAGTGGCTCTCTTAGATGGAAACCTGATTTGGCTCGCTGACTTTTTCATAGAACCTGTGTGTTGGAATGGGTGCATGCACTAACAGTCAATGGTCCAGGTCCCTTGACACAGTAAGAACAGAATGTAAGCACAGACAGTAGCAGTATCTACTATATGTCAACGGACCAGGTCCCTTGACTCACCAAGAAAAGTAGCTGAAACAAATGTATAAAGTGAATGGTTGTAACTTAAATTTGCACAATGATTTTACGTGGAAACCTCCTTGCTCAAGGGAGTAAAACTATGATCTATTGCACAGGATTAACAACTGTTTCACTAATCTTCTCAAGCAAAAGTGAAACCCGGTTACAACCAATGTGAGAAGATATTATTAATCACACGATCAAGTAATATACCTATTACTTGAAGAGCCTAAGCGGATACAACACTGCCCACTAAGCTATCACCCCTAGATAACTTAGAATTTGCTAAGCGGATACCACACCTTGATATACCGTGGTTTCACGGTATTTTTAATACTTTTTCCTTAAGTTTAGTATGTCCAAAAGCCTTTTTGTACTAATTTTTATGTAAGTTTCTCTTTATTTGTAGGAAATCTGTCTAAAATATGAATGCGGAGGTTTTTGAGCAAGAAATACAGAAAAGTACCACCTACGGAGCTTGTGACGGTTCGTCGTGCTCGTGACGGTCCGTAGGTGGCATCGTAGTGCAGCTGCTGAAGGAAGATGGAGAATTCTGACCAAGTGTGGGGTTAAGGAGTACGTGACGGACAGTCGTAGCCATGACAGTCTGTCCTGTTTGTTCGTCATGAAGATCAGAGAAGTAGTCCAGTACCCAAATTCCAAGAGTTCAAGTGTTTTGGAACGGAGACCCTCGACAGACCGTTGTGCCTGTGACGATCCGTCATACCTGCCGTCGAGGGTAATGAAGAGAGCAGCAGAATAAATTGCACAAGTATGGAACGACGGAATCCATGACGGTCCGTCATGACCACCACGATCCGTTGCGAGGTCCGTCGACCCAGCTGCGTTTTGACAGATTTCCAGCAAATAGAGTCCATATTTAATTAGATTTTTATTTTTTATAAATAGCTCAAAAAACCTCGTTTTTTAGGTTAGACTCTTGATTATTTTTTTAGACTCTTTGTTAGACTCTTGATTATTTTTTAGACTCTTTGTGAGACTCTTGAAAATTTTTAGACTCTTTGTTATTGAATGTTTTGTGACTTTTGCTGATTAATCAAGTGAACTTTTGGATTTTATTCTTTCTCATTGAAGTAAGTGCATGAATTCTTATATTACATATTTGAATATTGTGATTATGACTATGCGTAACTAAATTCCATAACTAGGGTTGTGGGAACCATAGGTGAATAATGAAGTAAAACCTAAACAAAATAACAATTCTAGAATAGTGTCTTGCATGTATTGATAATTCTTTCGCTTAGAAGTCTTTTTAA
>NC_028643.1:6933682-6935189 GCF_001406875.1 Solanum pennellii | reverse complement strand
ACGTAAACCCTAGTTACTTTTATTAATTGATTAAACTCCAACATTTGAAGCTGTTGGTTGTATCCTTTAATTTCACTAGTTATTTTCATTTATTTAGAAATAGAAAACCCCCCTTTTATCATTTTTGCTTTCCAAGGAAATAATTGGCTGAACAATAGTAATTATAAATTGAAGTTAAGTCTAAACTATTTTCCTCGTGGGAAAGATCCCAGCCTCATTAGTTGGGTTATTTACTTGACACGACCGCTTTACTTCTTATTTGAGAAGTAAGTTTGAGCGTATCAAATTTTGGCGCCGCTGCCGGGGAAAGTAGCTTTTAGATTAACTTAAACTTATTACTATAGTTTGGTTGATATTTTCTTGATTTTACCTTGTTTTATTGTTTTTGATTCTTGCAGAACCATCCTCCTTGTATGCCAAATACTCGGAGAGGAAGAGAACCCTTGTTTCCCTACGATCACGAATTAGAGCGTACACTACGCAACATGAATCGAAACTTGGGAATTAATGATGATGATCCAAACCAGAACATCCCAGCTCCGATTAATGTTCATGGTCAGTTGATACCCGATGCTCCGAGTGAACACCAACAAAGGGGAAAAATCCCGCTCCACGGCCCCAAGAATACTACAGAGGCTATGACAATATAGCAGACTCCGATGGGCCACTTGTCTTGCCCCCTCTACCACCAGGCCGAACCTTTGTGGTAACTAATAGCCTGATGCAAATGCTCACTGCCAGAGGTTTGTTTTCAGGGCTACCTTCTGAGGATCCACATGCCCATATAGCTAAGGTTAGGGCAATGTGTAAAAGCTGTGTAGGGAGGCCTGACTTAAACTTAGATGTAATACGGCTAAGAGTGTTTCCTCTCTCACTGACGGGAGAGGCTGCTATATGGTTCACTGAGCTCCCTTACAACTCAATTTTCACTTGGAACCAACTAAGGGACGTTTTCTTAGCACGCTACTACCCGGTCTCCAAGAAACTAACCCACAAAGACAGAGTGAACAACTTTGTGGCACTACCAGGAGAGTCAGTTAGTAGTTCTTGGGATAGATTCACTTCGTTTTTGAGAAGCTACCCAATCACCCATAGATGATGAGTCACTGAAGGAATACTTCTATTGGGGACAGGATGATAATAATAAAGCGGTGTTGTATACTATAGCGGTTGGTTCTTATGGGGAGTGTCCTTATGCAGATATTGCTGAAAAGTTAGAGAAAATCTCCCGGAACAATAAATCCTGGAGTACTAGGAAGTCAGATACTGGGAGAAACACCTTCGCAGTGCAATCCACTCACAACCCAGCCACAGATGAGATCCGTGAAGAGATGGCACAGATGAGAACTGAGCTTGGGTTGGTATTAAAACATATCACTGGGGGTGCAGAAAAGATAAATGTAGTTAACTACTTGTCTAAACCAACACCACCTAATGATGAATGCTATTATGCGGAGGATTCCTATGCAGTAAATGAGCAGACGGGGGGTTTTCGACCGAGTGCCCA
>NC_028643.1:6929795-6933089 GCF_001406875.1 Solanum pennellii | reverse complement strand
TGGCCCTTACTTGATTACCCAAGTATTCCCTCATGGAGCAGTTGAGTTAGAAACCAAGGAGGGAGTGCGGTTTAAGATGAATGGAGAACAAATAAAACTCTATTTTGGGCATACTGCATCAGTGAATGAAGTGATACAGGCATACCATCTTGATGAAGGCTGAGTAATCAAGTGTCCTCAATCGTGCCGCGACGTTAAATCAGGCGCTTGTTAGGAGGCAACCCAATACTTATAGTTTTTTTCTTTTTAGTAATGGTAGCATTTTCTACTAATGGGTTTTAAATTTGCAGGCACATCACCAGGAAATTCTGCAGAAAATCACTCTGCAGCAGTCACTGACGTATACATCGACGCACCGTTATGATTGTGACGGACCATCGCATGAATCTGTCGTGCCAGGTACGTATTTCTGTTATTTTCAAACTAGGGCACACGCGACGGAACCAATGGCGGACCGTCGCACATGCGACAGACCGTCATCAGGGACTCGTCGCGTCATTAATGAAGCGTACCCGACCCAACCCGGCTGGGGTTTTTTAAAATACTTAACATTTAAAAACCCCACCCCCTTTATTTCACCCCATTCCTTCCCTCTTCCTCCCATTTCCCTCCCTTTTAAACTTCCAAAGATAACCCCCCCTCTCTTACAACCGATCATTTTCCCCAAATTCCCCAATTCCTAAAATTCACTATCTACTAGTCGGAGCTGCCGCTGTGGGTCTCTACTTGATCACCAAGTACCTTCCTCGCTTGTTTTTCTCATATTCTCAGGTATGTGTCTCTGATTTCTACCCATTTACTTTGCATTTTTGTTTATCAATTAGTACTAGCCGAGTTCTTATTGATGGGGTTCATTCTTTAATACAAATTCTGTCTGACCTAGGTTGAGAATCCTCATAATTGCCGTGTTAAAACTCTAGAAATAGGTGCTTTAGCATTGCTAGTTTACTAGGTATTTGGACCAGAGAAATGTCAGTTAAAAAAAATAACAATTCCATTTGGGTTATAGGGGATGAATGTGGCATCCTCAGTTCTGTAACTGAATGACAGAACGAGACCCCGATGACGGACCGTCGTACCCACGACAGACAGTCATTTGGTCCGTCCCAAGATCCCTACCACCCCACTGTCCAATTCTCTCCAAGTGTCCACCAACGGACACATGCGATGGACTGTCGTTCCCACGACGGTCCGTCCTGCACAACCGTTCTGATTGTCAGAGACCCTATTCCTAAGGGTTTATCACTTTTTCTAAGTGTCTTCCAATGGACACATGCGACGGACCACCGTTCCCACGACGGTCCATCCTGCACAACCATTATGGTTGTCAAAGACCCTATTCCTAAGGGTCTCTCACTTTTTCTAAGTGTGTTCCAACGGACACATGCGACGGACTAAGTACGTGGCATTCAGGTTGATATCTCCCTGATGCCATATGCCGGTATCTTTACGGCGAGAATGTTGATGCCAACCGGACCCCTCTCCCCACCGAGTTTGACTATCGGTGGCAAATTGTCAAAGATGGCCAATTCCTGCATGAGCCATCGCTGAGAGAGACCACCAAGAGGTGGATGGCCCTTCACTTGTCCGTTGATGGAGAGGGTGCTGACTGGGTGACCGAGCCGAAGGGAGCCATCCAGAAGGCTAACCTGACCTTCACGGCGAAGTTTTTGTGGTTGATTGTCCGCCACTGCCTTTTCCGCACAGCCGCTGATAATATAGTCACATGGGATCGAGCAGTACTGATGGCGGCGATGATAGCCGGGTTTGAGGTGGATTTTGCTTAGCTTCTACAGGTGGTCATGCACGAGAGGGCTTTTAAGGTCACAACTACTTACCCTTTCCCGTGCATGATATTTTCTCTATGCAGGTCCGCAGGTGTGCCTATATGGCACGTTGATCAGCTCAAGACCCCGCTGGGCACTGTTGATATCGCTCTCATCAGGGATGAGGCCAATGATTTGGCTCCACGCAGAGGGCCCCGTCCAGAGTTGCCTTCACTTGGTGACAATCTGGCTGATACGGTAGCACAGGCCCGCACGGCTACGCAGGCGGCTTCCACTGACACTACCCCGGTCGAGTCTATCCTGGGTAGTAGCACTTCCCCGATCTCCTCTCGCTCAGCACCTTTCCCAGCTCTGGTCCCGCCTGCTAGGGTTCAGAAATTAGAGGCACAGATGGCTAACCTTCTGCATCACATCCAGCCTTAGATGCAGAGGTCTATTGCTGAGGCAGAAGAGCGCTTGGAGCGGAGAATGGTCCAGCACACTGAGCGGAAGATCGCTAAGGTTCATCAGCGCTTAGACGCTTTTGAGTTTCAGGTGTTATCCCGACCAGCCCCTCAGGTAGATGTCGATCCTTCAGGCTGCGGTCGACAGTCTTCCCACAGACATCGACATGATCTTAGAGGCTAGGGTGCCTGAGTCTGAGGCCCTTTCTGCAGAGCCTGCTGAATACACAGTGATGGCGGCCTTATTCGCCACTTTTGAGATTCCACCACCTCCCCCTCGAGAGCATGCCAAGAGGCGTAGGGGTCAAGAGGAGGATGAGGCTCGAGCATAGAAGAAGGAGCGCCTTGAGATGAAGGCTGCGAGGAGAGCCTCGCTTGCTGATGAGGAGGCGCGTCAGATGCGAGCAATAGAGTTAGCTGCTGGGGCGTCTAGCTCCAGAAATGTGGAGATCGCGGGAGGCACTGCTGATAGTGCTGTCGAGTGCTGTGGACACTACTGAGGGTGTCCAGATTACAGAGGTAGTGGGTTCCGGGGAACCGGACCCACCAGCTTGCAGATCGCCGGCGCTTTGCGCCCCAGGTTTGCTTCACCTACCACTTTTGTATTTCAATTTTTTATGCAATGGGGACAATTGCATGTCTTTTTTTGTTGGGGTTGGGGTAAATGGACAGTGAGTGCTAGGGTGAAGTCTGAGTAGCCCAATTCACTATCCTTTTTTGGGGTTTTCTTGCCTGTGTTCTTTTTCCCCAAGAGACTGATTATTTTTTCTGTTGTACCGACATGTCTATATCTTGTGTACATAGTTTAATTCTGAAGCATGATGGCTAAAATGATATCCTGATAAAATGAAAAATGATGTGTGACTAGGCATAGTAATTGATAAATGTGTTACTCTAAGCATGACATAGAGGTACACCACATCATTACCCTAAGTCTAAAATTCGAACTAGGTGTCTGATAATCTGGTAGAGTAATGAGATGTCAAGTGAGTGTGAGGAAGATTTGAATAGTCCACTATTTGTACTGAGCTAGAACTTGCCTGGTTAGTCCTGCTAAAAGTAAG
>NC_028643.1:6903745-6929250 GCF_001406875.1 Solanum pennellii | reverse complement strand
TTGACTCATGGCAAAGTCATGAGTTGAGGGTGGCTATTATGAGGAATGCTCTGGAAAGTGGGGTTGAAAGAACAAAGAGAGAGAAAGAACAAAAGTAAAGTGACTCAAGAATTAGTTGAAAGAAAAGTAAAAAAAAAAAGCAAGAAAAGAAGAGAGTCACTTATACAAATGAAGAAAGAAGGAAAAATAGCAAGGTGAAAGAATATGAGAAACTGGGCAAAATAAAATGATAGAAAATGGTATGTTTAGCCGATATGTCAAGGAGGGAAAATAGTCACTAAAGTATACCTAAATATACCCTACCTGACCCTGAGCCTATGTTACAAGCTAAAAAAGTCCTATTGTGATCCTAAGAGTTGTATAGCGAACTTAAAGCAGTGAAAATTAGGGCAAGCTTATGGCAATATGTATGAATGAGTGTGAATTTGTTCTGAGAGTGAGTGTTGAAAAATAATCCTTATACTCAAACTGAAATCATTGTGTGAAAAATAAGGATTTTGTTTTGAAGTGACGACACTAGTTGCAATACCGGAAATATTAGCACCTCGTTGAGAAATTGAAGAGGATAGGTGTTAGTGCATAGTGAGTCTGTGTCATGGTCTGATTCCACATAGTTCAAGCCTAATATTGATAGCATGCATAAACATGATGAGACTGATCGGGATTGATAGACAAATGATTGCGAAAGATAAAACATGGATACTATTGTACAAAGATTTTGTATTGAGTCATAGTGCGTCGCTTAAGGACAAACAACGAATTTAAGTTGAGGGTGTTGATATACCGTGGTTTCACGGTATTTTTAATACTTTTTCCTTAAGTTTAGTGTGTCCAAAAGCCTTTTTGTACTAATTTTTATGTAAGTTTCTCTTTATTTGCAGGAAATCTATCTAAAAGATGAATGCAGAGGTTTTTGAGCAAGAAATACAGAAAAGTACCACCTACGGAGCTTGTGACGGTTCGTCGTGCTCGTGACGGTCCGTAGGTGGCATCATAGTGCAGCTGCTGAAGGAAGATGGGGAATTCTGACCAAGTGTGGGGTTACGGAGTACATGAAAGACCGTCGTAGCCATGATGGTCCGTCCTGCTGGTTCGTCATGAAGATCAGAGAAGTAGTCCCAGTACCCAAATTCCAAGAGTTCAAGTGTTTTGGAACGGAGACCCTCGACGGACCGTTGTGCCTGTGACGATCCGTCATACCTGCCGTCGACGGTAATGAAGAGAGCAGCAGAAGAAATTGCACAAGTATGGGACAACGGAATCCATGACGGTCCGTCGTGACCACCACGATCCGTTGCGAGGTCCGTCGACCCAGCCGCATTTTGATAGATTTCCAGCAAATAGAATCCTTATTTAATTAGGTTTTTATTTTTTATAAATAGTTCGAAAAACCTCGTTTTTGAGGTTAGACTCTTGATTATTTTTTTAGACTCTTTGTTAGACTCTTGATTATTTTTTAGACTCTTTGTGAGACTCTTGAATATTTTTAGACTCTTTGTTATTGAATGTTTGGTGACTTTTGCTGATTAATAAAGTGAACGTTTGGATTTTATTCTTTCTCATTGAAGTAAGTGCATGAATTCTTATATTACATATTTGAATATTGTGAATTCTAGAATAGTGTCTTGCATGTATTGATAATTCTTTCGCTTAGAAGTCTTTTTAACGGATGACCAACGTTAGAAATCGCCTTAATGCTACTTGCCGGACCAAGGAGGTAGATAATAGGAAAAGAATTATCAACATAGATTTAGTGTATACTATCTAATAGGCTAGTATTGATTGGTACGAGGTAATAACTTAGTCAAATATCGAATACGATGCTTAATATGAGGTAAAGGTAAGGGTTAGTTTAGCAACACACGTAGCCGGACCAAGGTGCGGAGTGAAATTTTCTAGATGCCGGACCAAGGATTTAGAAATACATAACTTATCACTTTGCATGCACGATACTAAGAAAGAATTGTTATAGTTAGAATTGTCAAGTTATGAACCTGTGGGGAACACGTAAACCCTAGTTACTTTTATTAATTGATTAAACTCCAACATTTGAAGTTGTTAGTTGTCTTCTTTAATTTCACTAGTTATTTTCATTTATTTAGAAATCGAAAACCCCCCTTTTATCATTTTTGCTTTCCAAGGAAATAATTGGATGAACAATAGTAATAATAGATTGAAGTTAAGTCTAAACTATTTTCCTCGTGGGAACGATCCCAACCTCATTAGTTGGGTTATTTACTTGTCACGACCACTTTACTTATTATTTGAGAAGTAAGTTTGAGCGTATCACACCTCCTACTAAACCACCTAACTCTAGATGATTTAGCATTTGACTAAGCAACAAAACAACGTAGCCCACTAAATTAGTTAACCTGAACTGATTTAGACTTTTAAAAACCCGAAACAAATATCTGAATCCTTTATAGATTAGGAATAGATTTACAATGTAATTACAGATACAAAGCTCTAAATACAACAAATATTCTTCTTTACTTTATCAGGTCCTTCTGTTGAGTTGAGCAATGTTCTTCCCTGAAGATGGCCTTCTGTTCAAGCTTGTGATTTTCAGAGAAAATCCAAGTTTAATTTGCCAAGTCTTGAATTTGTGTTTGTTGGAAAGAGATAATATAATTCACCACAAATTCGTTGAAACCATCCCATTGGCTGGAGGCCTGCTGTTGGAAACTTGTGCACCTACCACACCAGAGGTGACAGCTGTCTTTTCACCATTTCAAGTGGCAGTCTTGCGAGGACCAGGTCCATAAAAAACTTCTTTGTGACATCTTGAAAAGGTTTGTTGCTGAGTCCCTTCTTTGGATGAATGAATATAATATGGTGTTTGTCATTTTAAAAATATCAAACATAAAGAGTTATTACCTATTAGACAAGCACCCTCCTCCATTCTGATTGGTGTAGTACACTGACGCCTCACCAGCCTCTGACGTGAAAGCTTTACAACTGTAATTAATTATGTATCTGATGGAGGAAACTCTGCTTGGGACCAGGTCCCTGCATTTCTGAGATACTGATCTCGTCCACTCTTCGTATTGGGGTAGGACACTGAGCTTTTCACCTACCACCTGACATGACAACTTTTACGGTTGTACCCCATTTGTATCTGGATGAAGGCACTCTGCCAGGACCAGGTCCCTGTATTTGCGAGGATCATCAAAACACCTATAATATAAAATTTTCCCCCTTTTTGATGATAGCACACAAATATACGGCACACTGAGTTTATTATTCATCTTACTGTCAGCAGTTCCAATAACAAGGATAGGTTCTTTGTTAGATCGATAAGTTTGTTAAATCATCAAAACATCATATGAAGTTCGAGCTAACATCTCAACTCAACTTTGAACTAACATTTTCCCCCTTTTTGATGATAACATACTTATTCACCAGTTCCCCCTATCAACAAGAATTTTTGGGGTAACTAGAGTTTATTCATCCCCGAAGTTTGTCAAATCATCGAAACATCAATATAGTTTTTTCTCTCTTTTTAAGTTGACAAACATATTCACCAGTTCCCCCTATCAACAAGAATTCATAGGGTAACTATAGTTTAATCATTCCCGAAGTTTGTCAAATCATCAAAACATCAACATAGCATTATTAGTTGTTAAGGTAGGGTATGAGATAAATAATGTTATAATTCCTTAAAGAAGTATGAGATCAATGGTTTCATCGCTGATTGAAGAAGACACAGATCATGCCGATAGGGGGAATCAATGCTAGTTGCTTGAAGAGGAAATGGTTTTGCCGACACGGGGAATAAATACTTGCTACCATGATGAGGACCTGGTCCTGTCGATAGGGGGAAGAATATGTTTGTCATCATCAAAAAGGGGGAAAATGCTATGTTGATGTTTTGATGATTTGATAAACTTCGGGGATAATTAAACTCCGGTTACCCTAAGAATTCTTGTAGATAGGGGGAACTGGTGTCTATTTTTGACAACATCAAAAATAGAGAAAAACTATATCGATGTTTTGATTATTTGACAAACTTCGGGGATGATTAAACTCCAATTACCTAAAGAATTCTTTTTCATAGGGGGAACTGGTGAATAATTATGTTATCATCAAAAAAGGGGAAAATATTAGTTCTAGGCTGAGTTGAGATGTTAGCTCGAACTTGATATGAAGTTTTGTTGATTTAATAAACTTATCGATCTAACAAGGAACCAGATGCTTGTTATTGGAACTGCTGACAGGAAGATGAATGATAAACTAAGTGTGAGTTATAATTGTGTGCTATCATCAAAAAGGGGAAAATGTTATATTATAGGTGTTTTCATGATCCTCACAAATGTGGAGACATGTTCCTTGGCAGAGTGATCTCGTCCATTCTTTTTATTAGTGTAGAACACTGCACTTTTCACCTACCCGTTGACATGACAACTTTTATAGCTTTACCCCATTTGTATCTAGATGAGAGCACTCTGCCATGGACCAGGTCCCTGCATTAGTGAGGATCATGAAAACACCTATAATATAACATTTCCCCCCTTTTTAATGATAGCATACAAATATACCTCACACTGAGTTTATCATTCATCTTACTGTTAGTAGTTCCAATAACAAGGATCTGGTTCCTTGTTAGATCGATAAATTTGTTAAATTATCAAAACACCATATCAAGTTCGAGCTAACATCTCAACTCAGCTTCAATCTAACATTCCCCCCCCCCCTTTTTGACGATAACATACTTATTCACCAGTTCCCCCTATCAACAAGAATTCTTGGGGTAACTGGAGTTTAATCATCCCCAAAGTTTGTCAAATCATCGAAACATCAATATAGTTTATAATCTCTCTTTGATGTTGACAAACATATTCACCACTTCCTTCTATCAACAAGAATTCTTAGGGTAACTGGAGTTTAATCATCCCCAAAGTTTGTCAAATCATCAAAACAGCAACATAGCATTTTCCCTTTTTTGAAGATGACAAACATCTTCTTCCCCCTATCGATAGGATCTGGTCCTCGTTAGGTAACAAGCATTTATTAACCCTGACGGCAAAACCATTTCCTCTTCAAGCAGCTAGCATTGATTCCCCCTATCAGCATGATCCATGTCTTCTTCCAGCAATATAACACCATTGATCTCATACTTCTTCAAGCAGTTTTAACATCATTTATCTCATACCTTACCTTAACACTTTCCCCCTTTTGACATCATAAAAAAGGGTTAAAGCAGTAAACCAAGTTTACAGAAATGCAGTTTAAGCAAATTCATAGCCACTTGGGCAACACTAAGCATGAGTAAAAAGGCATACAGTGATGAGACAAGTCAGTAGAAACAAGACATTTTTCATCCATAAACAAAAGATCAGTCAGCATTGCAAATATGATTACAAATGGAAACAAGAACAATGCGCATAATGAGCAATGAGGACTGTCATCAAGAGATGGGAAGAGAAAGAATGACTTAGAAGCAAGGGATTGAAAAAATAGAGAGCATAACCCTTAGCATAAGATTTCAAGAATCTTATCTTAACGTACAACATATTCTGCAGCCCAACCTGTATGTTGAACCTTCAAGGCTGCCAATTTTTCCTTTTTTAATACTTTTTTTGTTTTGGCACCTGGTCCCTCTTATAGTGTTTTTTCAGAACCTGGACTTCTAGACAACCCATTTTAGTTTTCCAATTAACACGAGCAACTGTCATAGCTTCCAACACCAGCCTGAGTTACTCATAACAGAAATATTGGTAACACAAACAACTCAACGCCTCCGAGATGAATAGATCAATAATTGAGGAACCAAGAAGATATTTTTATTTTATTTTTGCACCTTCATCTTCAGAAAACTTTGAGTTCTCAGAATATCAACTTCTCCCTTTTTGAACATCATCTTTTCCACTTCTACATTTTTCATGGAGGACCAGATCACTCTTCACAATTAAAACATTTTCATCAGAGAATTCTCCAACAAGAATAAAGGGGTTAACAATTTGAAGTGTGTTTTTAAAGAAGAGAAAAGAGAATTTCAAAGCACCCTGATATTTGGAAGGTAACTTGATTTTTCTTGGGAAATAGAAAGAAATATGGAATATAAAGAAAGAGAAAGGAAGTAGCATTTTGGTACTCAAAAGATGAGAAAACAGTCAGATTCCCGAATGACAGACATGTGGCAATTGCAATGGTTCTCATGCATAGTTCAAACAACAATGTTAAGATTGCTGACCTTCGAGAAAGGACCAGGTCCCTCTCTGTAGTTTGAATTTCATTGCTTAGATCTATCCTGACCTCCCTTTTCCTTCATCCCCTTTACCATGTGTGTATACCTATAAATGGTATGAAACTGAACTTACTAAAACATACATAACCGAAAAGCAAGGATACCTGCTCCCTTTGCATATTCATGAAATAGTTGATTGCTTCAGGCAGGATCCATTGAGGAAAGTTTTAGCATTTCCATCATTAGCATGGTTATTTTAGCCAAGTTTTTGTGAATTTCAGGTTGATGCTTGTTCCACTAGAGTTGAGTCCATCAAGCTGCACTTGCTACATTTATTGCCTCAGTTGATGAAAAAGCAATTGAATCTTGCCTTTTAATTTCACAGGAATGAAAGATCAGTGCATAACATTATCCACTCTTGAGGTACTATTTCTATCATCTTGATACCCAGCATAATCAACAACACCATGTACTACAAATCAAAAAGTCTCTTGATGGACAAAATAGGACCAGGTCCTCTATCTTCTTCAGATGACTTGAGATTTTCTCAGCATCCTCCAAAATATTTTCCTTTGTATGAGTAAAGTCTTTGAACCCGATTGATCAGCGTCCAGCTTCAAGTTAGTGCCCAAGAAAGTATGAATTGTCTGGGCACCCAAAACATGAAACCCTTTCAGCAGCTTCTTTGAATTGGTACCAGGTCCCTCTCTTCGATCATACATCAATGACCCATGAATTTTGTGCTATCTTCTTCTCTGTAGCTAAGCTCCTATGAGAGTATTCAACTGGTCCTTGCTTAGAGCTTCAGTGAAGATGTCATCCACTTGATCTTCCTTCTTAGAAAGCTTCATGATGACATTATCCCTCTTTACTAATTATCTTGAATTCAAATATGTTACGCCATATGAATAGCTCATTAATGTGCTTTTCTTGACAACCGAGGGTATTTTTCAAGGTGTGCTAAAGTTGTATCGCTACGAAGAAATCTCATCGCGCTTATGTAGAACCCATTACCCATGAATGCGAAAAACTCTTCACACAATAATTCAAAAGGTAGTACCAAAGATGACTTCCTCTATATACACTTGAATGACTACCAATTCATTTCCTTGTGATTTCAAAAGGAGGGGTTTTGACAATTTTACCTCTTTTGAAGCCTTCCTGGAGGAAGAGTATCCCACACATACTTTTTCAACATCATTGAGATTACAGTACTCAATATCATCATTTTTGTCACAAAAACATGTTACATTCATTAATTCAGCTCGAGGATTCTTGAAAGATTAAAAGCCTGCAGATTTTACCTGAAGGACGGTCTGATCTGCTTCTCTTTAATGCCATTATCACAACCTTTGTTGTCTGCAAATTTCATTTTGTGCAGACTGGGGACCAGGTCCCTTGATACAGGTTTGTGCAGCAAGGCAACACTCATGAGCACGTATCTGGAATGATACCTCAGCATTCTCACCTCAAGCATTAAGGTCAGTGAGACTATCACAATGAGCAGTAAATATATCAGCTATACACATGTTCTTGCATCTCTATTATTTTAAGATCATGCCTGAGAGAAAGTTTGTGACAAAACAGTTATCTGATAAGAGCTTAGATTCATTTCATTCATTACAAATCTACACCAAGAATGTAGCATTTCTTGCCATTCGCCAAGAAGAGACACCTTCACCTTGAAGTGCCTTGAGAGAGAGGAAGTATTTTAACCTTCTTAGTCATGTGTTTTGAGCATCTGCTATTTATGAACCAACACTGATTACTTCCTCTCTTCTGCACAAGAATTACTTGTTAGACTTAGGAAACCACTTCAAACAGAGTTCCCAATAGCTGTCAAAAGGCTTAACCAGAAACGTTGATGTCCAAGGGGGAAAAGTGTTCTTGCTAAATCGATAGCGAGCACCAGGTCCCTTGCGCTCCGTTTCCACATTACTGTCGGATCTAAAAAATTTAGCACGAAGACCAGGTCCCATTCTTTCTTCTTGATTATTTTCATATCGGACAAACTTCACATGCCTTTCTTGAGCACTTTTCCATTTCTCGCAATTTTCTTTTAGATGACGATTGCACCCACAATCAGTGCACAAGAGATTATCATCTACAAACACATATTTACTGTGAGGATTATGAGGGGGTTCTATCGTTCTGAATCAAAGCCCCCTTTTGCCATTGAAACTCTAACTAGATAAGTTAGAGAGAATTTTGGAGGAGTCAGTCCACTTCAAAGAGTGATTTAACTCTTCCCTTACCTTGGTCAGATCTCTCCTTAGTTGAGCATTGATTTCAAGAAAGGCGACCAACTTAGACTATGAAATCTTAAGTTTTTGTTCCAGTTCCTCCTCAAAGACACTAAGCTTTTGCTTTTCACCCTTAAAGTACAAAGTCCCTCGTTGGGTTCCAGGCTACTAGTCTCAAGGATACCTATCTTGACGCTCAATTCAGATATTTAAGATTTAAGAGCAGAATTCTCATCCTCGCACAAACTTAATTTTTCAATCAACATTAAGTTTTCAGTTGTTCGTTCATCAACAGAGTCAATAAGTAGGGCAGCAAGTTTCCTCAAATTTATAATGGGAAGAGTATCTAGATCATCTTTAAGGTCAAAAAAAAGTTACCTCATTTAGATCTTCTTCATCATCAGATTCTGCCATTAATGAGAAAATGGAGTTGAAGACATTTTTATCATCTTCAACGGACATCATTGAGACATCCTCATGGTTTTGTGCATCTTCTTCTGACTCACTTGAGGAATTTTCCAAGACTGCAAGAGCTTTCTTCACCACCCGATTAGCACTAGCCTTTCCCCACTTATGACGGATGTTGTTTTCATTTTCTGTTCTGTTGGAGTTTCCTTCTTCTTGAAACCTTCCATTTTTTTTTGACTACTTTATGAAAACTTTCAGTCAAATAATTCATATCTTTTTTCGTCTTCCGAAGCATCATTTTGAGAAACCTTTAATGCTACAGACTTCTCCTTTGTTCTGTCTGTTTCATCATACTCTCTTATACACTTAGGAACCTCCTTAATTAAACATCTTTTCTTCAAGTTCTTGGTAGTAATATGAGGACCATCAAGAACCAAGTCCCGCGGCTTACTATCATACGCCATGATATAATCATGTAGTCTGTTCTTCCACCATCGGTAACATTTACGGTAGAAACAAGGAGGACATATGGTGGATTTACCTTCTTATATACTTGGTGAGGACTCCATTCCTTCAAGATCTATTCTCTTGGTGTTAACCATATAGAGAATCCAAGTCTCTAATACCACTTGTTTGAATGGGTGTGTCCACTAACAGTTGATGGACCAGGTCCCTTGACATAATAAGAAAAATATGTAAGCACAGATAGTAGTCAGCATCTACTATATATCAACGAACCAGGTACCTAGACTCAACAAGAATAGTAGAAGAAACAAATGCAGAAAGTAAATGGTTGTAACTAAAATTTGCACAATGATTTACGTGGAAACCTTCTTGCTCAAGGGAGTATAACCATGACCTGTTGCACAGTATTTACAATCGGCTTCACTAATCTGCTTAAGCAAAAGTGAAACCCGGTTACAATCAATGTGAAAAAAAGTTATTAATCTCACGATCAAGTAATCTACCAATTACTTGAAGAGCCTAAGCGGATACAACACCGTCCACTAAGCTATCACCCCTAGATAACATACAATTTGCTAAGCGGATACCACACCGCCCACTAAACCACGTAACTCTAGATGACTTAGAATTTGACTAAGCAACAAAATAATGTTGCGCACTAAATCAGTTAACCTTAACTGATTTTAGACTTTTACAAATCCAAAACAAATATCTGAATCCTTTATAGATTAAGAACAGATTTACAATGTAAGTGCATAGACACAAAGCTCTAAATACAATAAAGATTCTTCTTTACTCTATCATGTCCTTCTGTTGAGTTGAGCAATGTTCTTCCTTGAAGATGGCCTTCTGTTCAAGCTTGTGAATTTTCAGAGAAAATCCAAGTTTAATTTGCCAAGTCTTGAATTTGTGTTTGTTGGAAAGAGATAATATAATTCACGACAAATTCGTTGAAACCGTCCCATTGGTTTGAGGCCTGCTATTGGAAAAGTTGTGCACCTACCGCACCATAGGTGGCAGCTTTTCTGACAGGTGTCTTTTCACCTTTTCACGTTGCAGTCTTACGGGGACCAGGTCCCTTACAAACTTCTTTGTGAGTTCTTGAAAAGGTCTGTTGTTGAGTTCCTTATTTGTATGAATGAATATAATATGGTGTTTGTCATGCTAAAAATATCATACATAAAGAGTTATTATCCGTTGTACAAACACCCTCCTCCATTCTGATTGATGTAGTACAATGACGTCTCACCAACCTCTGACGTGATAGCTTTACAGCTATAATTAATTATGTATCTGATAGAGGAAACTCTACTTGAGACCAGGTCCCTGCATTTGTGAGATACTGATCTCGCCACCCTTCTTATTGGTGTAGGAGACTGCACTTTTCACCTACCACCTGACATGACATTTTTTACGGCTGTACCACATTTGTATCTGGACGAGAGCACTCTGCCAGGGAGCAGGCTCCAGTATTTGTGAGGATCATCAAAACACCTATAATATAACACTGTGGGTAATGAAGATCCATTTCTCAATATCTTGATAAGTTTAATGCATTCTGTGAAAATACTTCCTAACACTGAAATTGGAAAATCCACCTGGAAGTTCAATGGTCAACATATTTTGACTCAATTTCTATTGGTTCCTACTGCTAATATCTTTCTGTATGGGATCAAAGAATATGTTTTGAGTTCATGGTTCTAATAGATTTTACAGACAACACAAAGGAAGTATTATTGTTGGGCTGTACTGGCAATTTTTTCTTAAATACGTATGCACTTTCAATGAGTAGAGTGTGGGATCCCGGACAACCATGGTGTGTGCATTTCTACGTGTGTAATGGTCATGTGCTATCTATAGATACATTGCAATCTCCTGTCCATCAATCACAGATAAACTAATCCTCGATACATATTATGTTGTAAAGCTTGACGTTTTGGTGGCCAGCTTCTAGCGAACATCAATTTAGCACACGATGTTAGCATTAATCTTGACTGCAAAATTGAGATCTGCCACGGGTGCTTGTTCAAAAGAATCTTCTTGCACTGCTTAGTTCTACTAAAGGGATTCAGAACTATGTTGCTCGTTTTTATGTGCTCCAATTGAGTTACTGGCCCTCTGAAAGTATCGGGAAGAGATAGTATTGAGCAATTAGTGATATTCGTGTCTGTTCATGATTGGTCCTTCGAGATTTGTTTAAAATAGACTTATCCATAGTTTGTTTATTGGAAGACATCTTGGGTTTATTTCTGTTTGTTATTAATGGTGCTGATGCAGTATTACATGATTTTGATTATGTCCAGGTGGACGGTATTGGGGGATTGATTTCTCCATTCGGGGAAAAATAGTGCTTCATCACTATATTTCCTTTTGATCATTGGGTTACTTTGTTGAAAGATCAACTAGAATTGTTCATTTAGAGAAATGGTTTTCTGGGCAAATGCTTAAGGACAATTTGCAAATGCCTAGGCATAACATATGACATGGATAAGAAATTCTGGGCTGCCAGAAGGGAAGTATGTTGCTTTAACTATGCTTCAAATTTTGGTGGTCTGCCATAATGTTGGAGATGTACTACTCTAAAATGTGTTCTCTCTGTGTTAAGTTAGATTGTGAGGGAGTATGATACATATTATAAGATTGTTGGAGAACTTAATCATGTCAATAATGGCGTCATTGCAGCTTTTATTATGATTTTCATTCCACGGATATTGTGGTATATGAGACCGTTAGAGAAACTACAAGTTTTTTCTTATCACAGCCATGTCCAATCTGCAGTGAACTATGCTGCCACACTAAACAACGCCTGGTATGAAGCTCTTGATTTTGCTCACAAGGGACTTTTTGGTGTTTGTCATCAAATGCACTTCATCCATCTTGAAGTGAATGTAACTACAACTAGATTAGCAGTGATGTTGTTGGCAAGAATTCTTGACTTGAACCTTGAGGACAAGGTTCTTATTGAGGGCGGGAGTATTGTTATGAATCAGCCTTAGCCCAATAACTATCCTAATAAGTATATCACAGGGATAGGTATTGGCACAAGTAGGCCCAATACAAGCAACAAGGTCAAGCCTTCACAAAGGATAATTTGGGATCCACAATGAGGGTATTGTTAAATAGAACATGGCATCATTATGAGAGGGGATTATGAATTGTGGGAAAGACAGGTTCTACATTTCTCATCCCCAATTCTGATTCTAAGCTTCTCATTTCCCTTCTACCGTCTATCAATTCCCTAGTTCTTACTCTTAGTATTTCTACGATTCTGTTTGGGTTTTTGTTGTATGCATTGTTGCATTTACTTTGTGGGTTTGTAATTGTACTCTATTCTTGTTAATATAGTTGAGAAGTTGGTTACTGTTACATTGGACTTGAGTTCGTTACAGCTATGCAAAACATCCTGAACTCCTAAAGAAGGAGACCATTGAAAATTAGTGGAAAATAGCAATGAGGAGGAAAGAAAATATAAGAAGATAGGTAACGACAAAGAGAAAGCAAATTAGACTCAACAATACAAGACTGAGTTACGAGACAAAAGAGAGAACACAGAAGAATTTCATTGATTTTAATATTTTCACTTGACAATAAACGGATGGACTCTGTCTGTTTCTTATGAAGCACTTGTATTATTCTTTTTGTAAGTCGACACTTGTAATGATGAATAATAGTGGAAAAAAAATTGTATTTTAGCTATTAATTTTTTGGGTAGCAAATAATTTAATTATTCACTACAAATTTTAAGTCGTCGCTATTTAACAACTTACATATTTTGTGACAATTTTTTTGTTTTCACTAAATCATAGATTGATTAGAGACAATTAAATATTTGTCACCAATTATTTATATTATTAGTGATGAAATAAATTTCATAATTAAATATAAATTTTCATAGCTAAATTTATAATATTTAACTATGAACTCTAATTTGTCGATATTGTAACAACATGTTTTTTTTTGATGAAATATTTTTTTCCAAAATTTAATAAATTATAAGACAAAAAATATTTTGTTATGAATTAGATGCATTATTAGTGACAAATAATTTGTCACTGATAACTTTAAATTCGTGAAAAACACTACTTAACAAATGACGTCAATTAATTTTTTGGTGGAAAACTTTAGTGGACAAAACGTTGCTACGGACTTTTATGTTTCGTCACTAAAAGAATGTATCTCATATATTTAAGCACGAAAAGTAAATTTCGTCATTAAAAGCGAATAATTAGTGACGAATTTTATGTTGTAGTTTGTCATAAATTACATACACTATTAGTGATGAAACAATTTGTCACCGATAACTTTAAATTCGTGACTAACACTACTTAACAAACTGGCGCCAAATTTTTTGGTAGGAAACTTAAGTGGACAAAACTTTGCTACGAATTATTATAATTTCGTCACTAAAAGTATGTGTCTCATATATATAAGAACGAGAAGTAAATTTTGTCACTAAAAGCGAATAATTAGTGACAAGTTTAATGTCGTAGCTAATAATTCCGTAGCTATATATCATATTTGTTATATTGTCTATTGCGTTTTTAATATATCATAATTTTGAATTAAAATAATTTCAATTTACTAATTTAATGTATCCGCGAGCAATGAAGATATTATTTCTCGTCAGTTTGTTGAAAATATATCCAAACGGCACAAGGATCTTTTAATGGGGGGGAGGGGGGAGGGGGAGTCGAGGGTGTTACTACACAACCTTCTCTACCGAAGATTCAATTTTTAATGCATATGCTTGATACTTATGTATTTACTTATGTATCCTGTTTATGTTTCAACTATCTGATACATTACAACTTTGTTATGTACGATGTATCGAACACAAATTTTATTGTTGATACAATACCCCAGTCATTTTAAACATAAATCAGTATTAATCATATTCATAAAAATGTTTCTAATACATAAATATGAAAAGATTCGAGGGTGTTACTGCACGACCTTCTCTACCCAATGTTCAAATTCTAATGTATTTGGTTGATATTTGTATTTTCTTATTATCACATTTATGATTCAACCATCAAGTACAATACAAGTTTCATATGTTCTATGTATCGTATACAAATCTTATTGTTGATATGTTACTCCAATTATTTCAAGCGTAAATCGGTATTAATCATGTTCATGATTATGTATCTAATACATAAATATGAAAAATTTAATTATATTTTAGGAACTGATACATATACCTACTACTGTTATTTATCTAAAAGGGTTATGTATCGGGCTATGAATCTGAAAAGGAAATGTTGTCTCCAACAACGATTTCATCACTATTGAAAGATTTCCTTGAACTATTTTAAAATTTTGAATTTGTTACGAGTTATGAGGGATTTATTAGTTGTGATTTAAATGTGATTGGGTGAATTATGAGAGGATTAATTAATTTTCCGTTATTCTCCTTTTTTATAAAAGCAACATAATTTTAAGTAATGTATCATTTGCAATGAATTTGAGAACAATAAAAAATTTAAAAAAATCGTGATTTCGAAACTTAATAAATAAGATGTAATTTTCCCTTATTTCCATCTGGTTTATGTACTTCATACATTTTCTATAGTATTAGCATTCATTTCAAGAAATAAAAGGATGATTATTTTGTTCCAAAACATATGTTGAAAATTCAACATTCAACCTCCTCATATGGCTCATCTTTTATTTTTGTAAGAGTTCACAATCCTATTGGGATTCATCTACTGCAACATAAATGTATATCGCAACTTTACAAAAGTTCTACAAAAGTTCTATAAAATTATAAGATTTCAGATAAATCAGGAAACATGCGGATACATAGGTGACGAATTGTGAATAATACATTCTTAATAGGATGAATGTTTCTGAGAATGGAGGGATGTCTTCGGGAGGGGATAATTGATATCGAACTCCCTAATAAGTCAAACATTGAGGCCCTCGTTTCTTCATGTGTTGTGCACTGGGAGGGAAGCATTTACGTAGACTCTCACTTTTTAAAACTTCATATAGGAGAAATGCCTAATCATAAATTACTATATCATATTTTTTGGTAAGATCATAAACTACTATATTCATGTGCCCTTAACCTTTTTCTTTTGGGAAGTTTTCCCGTCAAACTCATTGTAAACCAAAATAGCATCCTATTCTTAAATAAATGATAAAAATAGAAATACAATCTAATGTAATATCATGACCATTTGCTATCACAATTAAAGTGTATGGGAAAAGTTATTTTTGATAGAGAAACTGAAATAAGTTCCCTATGGTTTATCAAGGATCTGAAAAGTTCATTCTTACCTCGCATAATATGAGCATCGCACATATGATAATAAAACACATTTTTATCTCACTTAGTATGAGCGGTCCACAAAACACCATCAAGTAAATCATTTAAATACGCTATGTTGCAAACCATGCACTTGAGTGACAACAGAAAGGTATTACCAAAAAATATGTCAAAACAGAGTTAGAACACTATAAATGAAGATATTGTTTACTTGATCTGTTGTTTGACTTCTCTTGGTCTCATCACAACCTAATAACTTAAGACAGTTAACTTGCACCGTCTCCTTTCTTTATCTACCAAAAAGCACAAAAGAGACACTACAAAAATGTAATATAATTGTCAATTTTATAAATTTACTAAGGTTTGCACACTACTACAAAAATAACATTTAGGTACATCTGTTTAGAGGCAATAAATAAATTGCCGCTAAATGCTCCCTACATTTCGAGTATTACCGGCATTTGTGCATTTGCCAGGAAAAAAAATATAATTACTAGCGATTAAAAGTTAATTCTGCTATATAATTTTTACTTAATATATAGTCTTCCTAAAGTTTATTTCCCAGTAAAATCCCTCAACCAAAAAATTCACCCACACAGATTAGGGCAAACCTCTCTTCCTCATCCTCCAAATTCACCCATACGAATTAGGGCAAACCTCTCTTCCTCATCGGCCATGGCGCAAACTCGTCTCTCTTGTCTTTACCAAGTAAATCTATGTACTCTCCTTATCTCTGTTCCTGCTCTCTCACTAGTTATCCTTTTTTTGATTTTGCAAATCCATCTCTTATGTTTCCTCTCCCCTTATTGAATTAATATAGTTTCATGCACTCCCTCTTCACCTTTTTCATCGACTGATTTGTTTAATCACATATGTATGACGATGTGTAATGATACATGCATTATTGATTTCTTATTGATTCAGTTTTTCTGTGAAAAATTCTTTATCAGTTAAAAAGTGCAGTTTTGAGTATTTATAATATTATGAGTTGCTGTAGAGATGATTTCCTATAGACCCTTGGCTCAAAAGAGATGTTTCTGAAGCAGAACTGTTAAACATATATGTCAGCAAAAGAGCAGTAGATGAAGCAGGGAAGCAACAACGAATAATATACATTAAAAATAAGAGAACACACGACTACTTAATAATACTACTGAAAAGGACTAGAGAGCAAACATATATACATATTTGTTGTCATTCTCGTAAATTAGCAAAAGAGAATCTCAAGAACTATTGAGAATCCTCAATAAGAATATAAAAACATGAGTATTAGATAACTTTAAGCTCAAGATTACACAATAAGATGGAAAGAGGCAATTGAGAAAACTTGCCCAACGAAAAGATTTTGAATACACACATCTCATAAGTAGGTTGTCAGGTCATTTGAGAATCCTTTTCCTAGTATCACCAGATCCAGTACAAACCAAGCGCTAACTATGATAGCTTGAATGAAACCTCTCAAGTAGAGAATCTTCTTAAAAGAAATTTAAGGAACCACATCCCCATCAACTTTTTGAACAAAAGTAAGAAATTTCTTGTATTTTCGATTTTAAAAAAAGGTAAATGCATCGCTGACTTTTATATAAATAACACAACAATATACATACCTGAAAAAGCCAAAGTACTTGATTTGAGAAAGAGGATAAACCTTCTTACAAGGCTACTGTAGTTCTCCCAACTATTACACTAAGAAAAGTGAGTTTTGCACCTCACGGACCAGCCATGTGAAATTTGTTAGTGGATGGTCACGAGGACTATCCTACCACTTCTACTTACATATTTCACTTTTTAACCAATGTTAAAATACTTGACAATAAAGATTAGATATTGGGATTCATATTAGGTTTACAACAACATTTGAAAGATTACACATCTTTACATGAGTATAAAGTCTTTACTTGAGTATTTAAAAAGCTCATTAACAAATCTTGGCTAATTATGAACCCGAAAAATGCACACTTTGATTGTTTCATTCAAAATCAATAGAATATAAAAATTTAGATTCCATCTCTAACAAACATAATATTAAATATATTAGGTGCATTATATGCCTCAAATTAGTTGTTAATCCACACAAAATACATCAAAAAGACATAATGCATGTCGAAAACAGGAACAACTACTAACATGCATATAAAACATCTAGTAGACATATTGTTATTAAAGAATCCCAGGAAAATTACCTTCGAAAGAGGAAGAGGTGCACAAAGGACGTGGACTGATTGCTTCTAGAAATTATAGAGAAATTTATCAGTTTCTGGAATGATTAAAAGATGGAGTAAACTTAAAGTTACGATTTTGCCCTTGTTTGTCCTCTCAACTCCCATTTCACTAAATAAGAGTAATAAAGACAGAACATTTAAACAAATTCTTATCATGCAAATATAATACATCAATAAATTACTTAAAAGCAAAAACAAGTTAAATAATAGAACATTTAAACAAATTCTTATCATGCAAATATAATACATCAATAAATTACTTAAAAGAAAAAATAAGTTAAATAATATTACATCATAGCAACAAAATAACTATTATGAGACAAGTGAAGAATAGATAAAAATGTAGATTGGTTGTTGGAATGACTATGGTATTATATGAGTCAGAACTAAGAACAAAAAAGTAGTATTTATAGGTTGGTGTATTTTCCAAACAAAAATGAAAATAATTTCAATTTTTTCTAAACAGAGTGAAACACAATTAGTGGAAGTTAAGATTAAGCAAATGCAAAAAAATAGTAACATAGATTTATATGTATAATTAATGATAAAAAATGTAATTAATAAACATTTTAAAGATTTGCTAATACATCATACAATAAATGGAAAATAATTGAAAAATTCAAAATTTTGAGGGAAAAAAAATAAATGTCATTCTTGGGTTTAGAAACATGCCACATTACATTTAAACGGGTTTCAATTGATGAAAAAAAAGATTCTTAAATACTACATTAATAATTTTAGGAGATATTAAATTATAATTGCATTAAAGATATACAATTAATTGGCATAGCTTATAAACTTCAAAAGTATATATAAACCCCACTTATTAATGCTAAAAGCTTCAAAAGCAGACAAAATGATCCCACATTATTTGTGTTAAAATTCAAAAACAACCTCGAAAAATCGTTATGTAATTTGATTTTGTAATTCTTTAAGTCAAAACAATCTTGAATGTACCACCTCTTTGTGAAACGAAGTATCATATTATATAAACTAGTAAATACGACTCATTTTTTAATTTAATGCACCACATTATCATAATATGTTTCTACTTCTCTTTCTCTCAAACCCCCGATTTTGATTATAAAACTTATCTGCTCTTTTCATTAATATTTTTTAGGATGGATCGTCTTCTGAACAAGTTTCAAACCAAAAAGGTGAATTTATCATGACTGAAAGCACAAGAAGTACAAAAATCAACAATGGTGAAATCTTGCAGCTTTTTGGTAAAAACTATATTTGTATGGTTCTTACTAAGAGTAGTGTCAAGCCCATCTACAGTTTGGTAACTCCCAATTCCTCCTTCCTATTTCTATATAAAACTCACTCTTTTTGTTAGTATTTATTCACAAATTATTCTTTGTAGTGGTGATTCTCATCCTTAACTAGAGGTTTTGTGGTGATACAAAATCATCTTTGTTAGGACACTTCATAAACTAGTGTTGCGTTCTTTGAGTTGGACATGAATTTAGTGGGACTATGTGTATTGGATGTGCAACGACTCGAGAGTATACCCTAGAAGTAAGAGCACCGTTAAGTCGCCACACAGCATACTCGACCTCTCAGAGGTCTTATACAAGCCCTTAGACGTCGTTCATTACATTTATTTTAAAAGTAATGCGGAATGAAAGCTTTTCACAAGAATAGTTCAAATATTTATAGAATCATAAGAAGAACTAAGTCTCGTCATGGACATAGACACATAAATATCTTAGGGTCACAACCCTTACATCAATTTGAAAAGTAACTATAGTCTATTACAAAGTCTTTTGAAATGAAACTAAAATATAACTATATCCTCGAATCATATGAGGACATACCAAGTCTTCTTAAGAGAATGTTATTCTCAAGCTTTGATTCTAAGAGACTCCTCACTTGACACCTACACTTATAGGAATAGAACAATAAATGGAATTAGCACATTGAATGCACTAAGTATGGTAAACATGCAAGGAAACCATGCTAAAAACGGGCATTTACTTTATAACATACTTTTCATGCTCTTTGGTAGAAACCTCATAAAGAAGTATAAGAACCACCTTCAAGTAACTCATAAGAGACAACCATAATCATATACATAAGCATTTAAACCTCCTATCAAGAGTTATCCTAAGACCCACCTAAATAAGATATGAAGAGACCGCTCACACAACCCCTTCACACCCACCTAAGTGATTCTCCATACTTCCCAAAGTAAGGTTATTCCCTTTTCATCATTTAGACTTCCCACCTAAAGGATACTCTAAGACTCACCTATGTAAGACATGAAGAGACTACTCATACACCCTCTTCAAGTCTACCTAAGGAATCCTCAAAGCTACCCTAGGTAAGACCCTTTCTATTCAATATGCATTAACTAAGTCAACCATATTCATTAAGCCATTTAAGAGACAATCAAACAATTAGAGGACTTCACATAATAATCTTGGAAAAGACCTAGGAAACCCATTCTAGCATCATCAAACCGTACTCGTACCATGTGTTTATAACGTCCCATGTCACTACCTACACGTTATGGAACCTATCATATAACTAGAGTGTACATCCCATATGATGAGAATAGGCACCGATTGATATATATACTAGCTAGGTATGGAATCTGAAGTTACCCTACTCCGAGGAGGGTGTTCTACTTGCCAAGGGTAGAACTAAGATACATCCCATGTTGGCACATGGTTAAGGAATAGCAAGGGTTTCTTTGTACTCTAGTATCATCTTAAGTAGAGCTACTACCACAAGCATATTCACTCGGTGCTTTTCCTTTATTTTCATAGAGTAATCATTTACTAGGTGTATTAGAGTAGGTACTATTACTATGCCTTAACAACTCTTAACACTTTTTCTTTACAAGGAGGGGTCCACTAGGGCTGCCAACATAAGACTATTATGATAGATCTTATGACTTCCTTAGAGATAGTTTTATATCATTCCACCCAACCTTTCCCTAAGTCCATCATTCCACTCAAGAAGGATACCATTACGGTCTTTCACTTTAAGTCTTCTATTAACCTTCTTTTCTATATTCAAGGTTCTATTATCTTTGACCTTCTTTTTTTTATTCAAGGTCCTATATTATTCATCCATATAAGGTGACCATCTTAGGTCTAACGATCCTAGATTTTCATTAATCATTCATCATACACATACATGACAAAGGTGTGTAAGCCTACTACGTCAAGAGTTCACATTTACATAACTTTCATATATTAAGTAGAGGGACCTAAGTCTACCAATCAAGACACAACATTTTCATATCACGTATTCAATAACATTAAAGTACCATGTAGGGACAACTAAGTCTACCACACAAGATACAACATTATTCTATAAGTACACTTCTTAGTCCTTCATCATCATATATCATCAATTAGAGAAGAATCATAACATTAACTCCCACCCAAGATAATATAGCCATTACAAGAGTACTTCACTTAATAACTTCACATTATACAATATCACACATATAACATATCATCCTTCACTTTACATATTCATATAAGCCATAACATCTTCTACTTATCACATTACTTCACATAGTAATACCGAAAAGGCCATTTTCAATACAATTATAACACATACACACCGCCACCGTAAGTGGACGATACCAATCTATACAATTCAATATCAATTCTATACTAAATAGAGGAATTAGGTCAACTCACCACCTCACAGTCATCATCATCACCATTCTTTAGCCTTTTCGACCAATTCACTTTACAAAGGCTCTTACCAATAGCCATGTATACAATCCTAATCCAACAACCAATCCATATCAATGATCCAACAACATAAAATATGAATATCATCATTATAAGGCAGGTTATAAAGAATTCTATCATGATTTGAACATAATTCAATAGCCCAATACAATCTACACATGAGTTCACTGAGATCAAGTCATGATCAATTCACCCAATTTAGAGCCAAAATTAGAAATTCAAGGAATACATGGATTTATAGAGTTTTTGATCTTAAAACATTCAATTAACATCAATTACTTCACAAAACATTTATTTAAATGCAAGAACTCATGTGTAGAATTAAATATAGGAACTTTTATGTTTTTAAACATCTTTGGAAAGACTTTGAGCCTCTTGAATGGAATAAGAGTCAAGGATGAATCATCATACCTTAATTGTAGAAATCTCACGAAATTAGGCTTGAAAACTTGGAGAATTTGGCATTCTTCCTTAGAACTTGAAGGTCTTTCAATAGAGGATCTAATTAGAGAGAATTTGAGAGAATAGAGAGCTTATAATTTTTGAATTCTAATTGAGGGTTGGGGTTTTTGATTGGGGTAATGGTGTATAATGACCTAAAATCCATATATAATACACCCCCAAAATACCCTAAATTAATTGGACCTTTATAGACAAGTCAAACTTAACTTAAATTTTTGAAATTATCGTCGGTGAACAAGTCTGCGTCGCGGAGCTGTTCCCTCAAGATTTTCAAAATAATTTTTGGGACATTATAGTCCTAGACATGGAAAAAATATTTGACCCTTGGTGAACCATGTCCGCAACGCAGACTGGTTTAATCTATGCGCAATTTATTACCGCCTTGGGCAGCTTGTTGGCCCAAGGTTAGGTCCTCCTCAAGGACCCCTAGTGTTGTTCTTAGGGGAGTCATAATATGGTCATCTAGGTGTTAGGGTAATCTTAACTTATTTTAGACTCCAAACAACACATAAAAACACATACAACATACAAGGACACACTAGCACATGCTCAAGACTAGTTTCCGGACATCTTGGTCGTCCTTGGACGTTTTGACTTCCAAACTCAACAAACTGACTTCTAATGCTAATATTCGTTATCTTATCACCTTATTAACTCATTAAGCCCTTGTGAGGCTATAGATAACCCTATTTCATTTTGAGTGTCGTTAGAGGATGGAGAAATGATTTTCTATCCTTTTATAAACTTTAGTAATAAGAATTTCATTTTTATGAATAAGAGATATTTAATTTTCTAAAAAGCTCTTCTTTTTATTTTTTAGATTGTAGAAATCTCATTTCCATGGCATTGAATATGTCACGACCCAGGCTACACCCTAGCAGTGACACAGCGTACTTGACTCCGAAGGAGTCTCATACAAGTCCTTAACCATCATTATATAAGGCATAAGAATAATGCGGAAACTTAAAACTTTTATTATAGAAGTACAACTTTCTTCATATATGAATAATAGGAATCTAGACTTGTATCATTTCACTATCTAAATGTAAGAGTACAAAAGTTAGGACTCACCCCTTACATTAATAGTAAGTCTTATCATAATATAGTCCTTAACAAGGAAAGTTAACTAAAACTAGAAACAGTAACATTCGGTACTCAGAATTGAGAAATCACTAAAACATGGAGGTAGCACCCCAAGGTTTCTTCAAGAATGGACTAAGAGCACCTCAACGGCACGAACATACACTCATAGGAGATGTTAATGAGAATGGGTTAGAACAAAAGCACTAAGTATGGAAACATGCATACAATACTTAATTATGCTAAAAAGACGTTTTAGTGAAAATAATGCATTTATTAAGTTGGAAAACCATTTATGCACATAAGGACATAAGACAAATCATAATAGCATTCTCATACGAGTTTTCATAACATAGTAGGACCACCACCTTACCAACCCTAAAAGCATACTTGTGCAATGCATAGTTGGCATCACATAATACCAACTATACTAAGTATCCATTTAGAAGGTGCTTCTAAGTCATATGCATTATCTTATTACGTAGGGATACTTTCCTTAACCGACATAGCCTATGAGAGTTACATGGAATCCAGTGACATATAACCCCACTCCGATAGGAAGATTGCTTTTAGAAACCCGACCGATTCACCTAGCGAGAGAGTTTCCATCTCATTAGATCATATGTGGAAGACCCGACCTAAACTAGCGGGAAGGTCTCTACCTCATTTGTAATATCTGTTTGGTGCTAAGCATTATTCTCCAACTTATACATAGTTAAGGTGAATTGTATTTCATATGTGAAGGAGTACATAAACCCTTCATTCAACCCAAATCATACATAGCTCATGGATTCAACATGATGAGAACTACCTTTCACCTTAGACTCATCATATAATCATCCAAGACAACTAATACATAGTCATGTCTAATAGTAAAGGAAACTAGCCTTATAACAATACCATATATCACACCTCAGTCGTCGGATTTTCACCATTCAAGTGGAACATAACTTCATACATAAATACATAAAAGTAAGCACCTCCACCTTTCAAGTGGATCAAACCATTCCTATATCACAATCTTGGACATAAGATTACCTTCATGCATTACCTTCAAGGCCATAATTCAAGATTCAACACTTACAATTTATCCTTCAAGGGTCATACATCATATCTTGAAATAACACTTAGAATTACATATAAGCATGGAATAAACAAGATTAATTACTATCCCACATATTCATAATTCATACAGAAACCCATCATAATTTTTATAAAGTTGGGGGAATGGGGAAAACACATGGGTTCAAGGGAAATTTATCAATAAAACCCCTAATTAAAGGTCAATTTCATTATAATATAGGATAAGCAACATAAATAAAATGTTTTTGAGAAGAACCCAAGGTTAGAATCAAAACCCTAATTTTGAACAAATTCCCAATTTCAAAAATAATATAGGAAGGGATTCATGGGAAAGAAATCCCATGAATGAAAGTTCTAATACCTTGTTTGAAGCTTTACCACGAAATTGAGATGAAAATCTTGGAGCTTGAACCCTTTCCTTGAAGCTTTTGGTGTTTTTTCAAATTTGTAGAGAGAAATATTTGACAGAATTGGGTTTGGTGGGTTTTGAGTTTGAGTCTCCTAAATGGATAAAAAATACTTAAAACCCAATTCATATTTTATGCCTAAACTACCCAAAACACCCCACATTAATTGGACGTAAAAGTAAAAGACTAAACTAACCTTCATTAAAAGAACTCTTCCAGGTTCACGAGACACATGGAGCACCTCGACTCGTGGTGCTTGTCGTGAGGATTGAGACAATAGCCTCTTCAAGCTTGCCAATTCCTACAAAAACTAAGTCAAGTTAACGAACCCATGTTCCCCTCGTCAAGTTCACCACGGCCTGTTATGGTGCCAGTGGTGCTTTCGACAGTAACTTCCCTAAATTCCCCATTTCATACGGAAAAAAACTAACGGAGTCTCACACCCCACCTACCCATGTGGCAGTGTCTAGGACACTTGGGGCTCCTCTCTCTTGGCCAACGCAACTCCACGAAGCGTTCCACTGACCGTGGTCTTTACCATGAGCCATGGTAGTGGCCGTGGAGCCTTGAGGCATTAGCTCCAAGTTTGAGGAAGCCTTGACTTTTGGCCTTGGCTTTCTCCTTTTTCTTGGCACCCCTCTATTAGTCCTTGACTCCTAAACCCCCTAAAATTATTAAATTGTCTACTAACTAAGGGGAAATTATTTTTATTGAATTTATCCTTAAGATTAGGCTTTAGTTCAACCTAGCATTTTCCAGGGTGTTACAGAATACAGGGGGGAAGAATTTTAGTTTTGGAGTGGTGCATTCAAGATTAGATGTTCTTGGTATCATGCTTAATGTTTAGGTTCATATATATATATATATATATATATATATATATATATATATATATATGTGTGTGTGTGTGTGTGTGTGTGTGTGTGTGTGTGTGTGTGTGTGTGTGTGTGTGTGTGTG